>NC_089750.1:58697206-58742206 GCF_040412425.1 Macrobrachium rosenbergii
CTTGAATAAATTATTATATCCGGGTCATTTTCGTGATCCCTCGTTTTTAATTCAACTTATTATTGTGACTAATTCAACACGTAATGTAGTTATATAAAGTTAACTATACAATTATAAACTGATATAAAACTTTTGTTTAATTTTACGCTCACAGAATTGATGTCAGAGGAATCATGGCATTTATACCAAAATGGTGTGTTCGTTCATCTCTCTCTCTCTCTCTCTCTCTCTCTCTCTCTCTCTCTCTCTCTCTCTCTCTCCGTGGTTGATCGTTTCAACTTTAAAAAATATTTTCAGAATTTGTATAATAAAAAGATTTTGCGTGTTAGGACACCTTGTGCCAGTAATGAAGTATGAAATAAAACAGTTTCCAAAGCGATATATTTCTTTTTATGCGTGCCATATTTCAGGTACTCTAGACTTCCTTATCCAATTTACAGGTGTTATCTAAACCTTCCATTCCTCCTCCTTCATTTCCACCTAGGTGAAGACACCTGGTAGGCCCTTAGGATGAATGGCTAAAGAGAATGGTATTGTTTGGTTCCAAACAGATAAAGAAGAGAATTTCAGTCTGGTGATTTTTTCTCGCTTACCCAAATTCTCTGATGTTTTTTTTTCAGATTGCTGGGGTTTTTGAGGTAGGATGTGGCAATAAGTGTAAATATTATAATAGTTGAAAATTATTCGTAATCTTATATACACAGCAATACAGATTATATATATATATATATATATATATATATATATATATATATATATATATATATATATATATATATATAACTATTTATCACATCACCGTGATTCATATACAATCAGAAAGCTACAAACGTCCTTTAATATCCAATTCACTCTACCTCGGAAGTAATATATTTTCATATATGTTACCGAAGGGAATTTTTAGTTGATAATAAGTCCACCGTCCCGTGGGGTCGAACCAGCGACGGACGAGGAATCAGGACTACAGTGTAACCATGTATGAATACCATCTACCCGTCGAACTCAGGTGTTTTGCGTTTGGAGACGATATCCACCCACCTCTGCCATGTTGACCGTGTAGTGCGTTTGTCGCATATATATGACTATTTATCACATCACCGTGATTCATATACAATCAGAAAGCTACAAACGTCCTTTAATAATAATAATAATATATTTTAATGTTACCGAAGGGGAATTTTTAGTTGATAATAATCGAACCAGCGACGGACGAGGAATCAACAGTAATAATAAGGTAATGAATATCTCCCATCAACCCAAAAGGTGTTTTGCGTTTGGAGACGATAAACCCTTGTAACATTTGAATTTTCACATCAAAAAGATCAGAAAAAAAATTTAAAATTTTGTTTTATTTATATTCTGAAGGGGAAATTTTTTAATATACCGTTTTAGTATGTATGTAAGGAAGTCTGAGTAAATGTATTTATTGTAGGTGTTTTTGCGTTTGGAGACGATGATGTTGAGGATGTGCCTATGACTATTTGAGACTATTTCGTTGATATGACATCAGATTTTTAATTTCAAACGTCCTTTTTAATTCATTCGGAAGTAATATTTGTATGTTACCGAAGGGGAATTTTTGTTGATAATAAGTCCACTGTTGGGTCCCAGCGACGGACGAGGAATGACTACAGTGACACACCAACCAGTCGGCCTGATTGTATATGAATCACGGTGATGTGATTTTAATCAAAACTACACGGTCAACATAGGTGGGTGGACCAAACGCAAAACACCTGAGTTCGACGGGTGGGTTGATGGGAGATGGAGCTGGCCGAAAGTCCTGATTCCTCGTCCTCAGTGGTCTGACCCCACGGGACGGTGGACTTATTATCAACTAAAACTACATATTGAAAATATATTAATATTGATATTAAAGGACGTTTGTATATATATATATATATATATATATATATATATATATATATATATATATATATATATATATATATATATATATATATATGTATGTGTGTATGAATGTATGTATGAATGTATGTATGTATGTGTGCATATACGCATATATATATATATATATATATATATATATATATATATATATATATATATATATATATATATATATATATATAATAATAATAATAATAATAATAATAATAATAATAATAATAATAATAATAATAATAATAATAATAAAAGCATGAAAACCCTTTTAACATTTGAATTTTACAAAAGAGAAAAATTTTTAAAATTTTGTTTAATTTATATTCTGAATTTTAATATGTTTTAGTATGTATGTAAGGAAGTCTGAGTAAATGTATTTATTGTATGAGAGGATGTGTATGTGCAGTTTTTAATTTCATTTTAATTCATTCATCTTTGTATCGGATGATCTATTGGGTCCTAGCGCTTGACTTCAGGCCTTGACCTAGTATTTTAATCAAATTGCCAGCTCCTATGAGAGCTTAGTTGATTTTAACACTGTTAATATATTTATATTTATATATATAATATAGTATATATATATATATATATATATATATATATATATATATGTGTGTGTGTGTGTGTGTGTGTGTGTGTGTGTGTGTGTGTGTGTGCGTGTGCGTGCGTGCTTGTGTAAGTGTGGGTGGGTATGCATGTGTAAAGTAGGTTATTGATTTTCACACTGTTGAGTTTTCATTTGAAAAGAACCTAGTTCAAGCGAAATATTTAAATTTACATATTTGTTTTTTAAAAAGACACTCTTTCTCAAGTAAACAAATTGTGAAGAGTAGTCAAAACAATATTCGTACTTGAAATAATTACATATTTTTATTGTAAAAGACATTATGGTTATTTTTGGAAAGATTAACATAAGTTATGGTTTCTGATTATCGGAAAATAATTTTGCCTAAAGTTTTTGCATTTAAGCCAAGATTCGAGGAAGAAAGGGGAGATTATTGCAGTTTCAACGCGTTTCCCCTGAAAGAAAAAGTTGATTAAATTCACTACAAAATCACTGAGCTAGTGCGAGCAATAATGAACCCCAATGATATCCAAATACAATCGTAATAAGTAAGCAAGACGTTTGAAAATTGAAGAACCGATAAACGATTCACGTGGCCATATACTCAAAGCAAAAAATGTAATAGAAAGAATCAAGTTTTAATTTGTAAACTACTTAAGAAATATACTAGCAAAAAACTTATAATATGACTTAAAGATTGTTTTACCGAAAATAAAATAAAAGGTAGACAGTGCAGGTGGCTTGTTTTGCGATTGGTTTAGATGAGATCGCCAATATGCCAGCAACGGTCCTCAGTGTGTGAAAGGGAATAAGTCTGGTTCGGACTTCGTATTTTGACCAACAAACAGCGAGTTTAGTGACTTACTTTCTCCTTTACTCGGGATCATGTCGAGGCCCAGGAAATACGTCTGAGGAAATCAGAGGCAAACTTCCTTTCAGCAAATTCTTCCGTCGTATTTCCGAATGGATTTTTTCGTCCAGTATAGAATCAGTTCTTGATAGGATTATGGGTTACTGGAGCGTGAAATAAGGCTGTTAGGTCGTCCCCACTGATATCTTTTCCAACACTAATAATTAATTTTACATGGTCGGTGAAACTGATCCTCGATAATGGCCTTAAATGTTTGGGAATACGGATGGTGCTATCTCGTTCATTCCAAGAATGCATGCTTAATTACTTGCAAAGAGATTTTGTAAAGGGCAATAGGTTACAATGTAGCTCGTGAGTCCAAGTAAATGAGGGGGTTTTAGAATATCATAGTTAAACATATTGGCACTACTTTTGGATTTCAAAAAGACCATAGAAGGCTGTGATGTATGATCTGCAATGTGATTTTCTATTACCGTCAGTGAATGGTAGTAAGTCTTCATATAATGGAGATGTTAGAGAAAAATTTCAGGAACTCTTTCCTGCAAATTTCTCCCCGAGGGAAATTCACAACAGAGATAAGCGAAAGTTTCCCCACATTTCCAACCAGTATATCATTCTGTAAAATGGCAAAAGACCTTCTTTGTATGAAGATATTTGGCTTTTCAGTCGCCCAAAATGTCTGAAGCAGAGTCTAACTATAAAATGGATGTATTTCGCCTCCGATTCCACGTGAAATGCCTTTTCTTGTAGACTTGCTGCACAATTATCCAAGCCCACCGAGGCCTATTTCCACGGAATAGACCATTCTGCGGATTTATGTTGGGATTCCTTTCCGAAGAATGGATTTCTGCACTTAGCAGAAACATCGGTTGAGTCTTGGAAACGTACTGACTTCAAGATATTCCCAAGGCCACATCGCGTATTTTGATTTATACTTTTGTAAACTTGCATACATACATATATATACATATATATATAATACATATATATATTTTTTCTATACATAAATACACAGATTTCATATACACATAAAAGAGCTTAATCTCCGTCGGATTTAGAAAGAGTTGTAATTATTTCTTTACTGAAACAAGTATTTACATTTTTTCCATTAGTAAACAAACACGAACATTTTCTGTACTTGAACACTTAAAAGCACTCAGTTTATTACACTGCCTAAGAATGATTGTTTTCGGGGGATTAAAAATCTCTCGATTTTAGGAAGCTTCAAGGGTAGTTCCATTAGGCCTCCATTCTTGTCTCTCTTGGATTTGTCTCGTTCTTTTCTCTTTAATTTGCTGCTATTTTGTATATTGTCGTCTGGTTTTCACTTCTTATTTTAGATCAAATAATATTAAGCAGCAAGGGTGAACAGCAGCCAGAAAAAAAGGTTATTTCATAGACATCGCTGCATCATTTAGGAGGATGATCCATGGAAATACAAGTCTGTTATGGATAATATTTGATCGTTTTTTGTCAATGGGTCACTGATCTAGCATTTACATTGACCAAATGTAGGGTTGGATTCCCGCATGCTGTTCTGACAATAGACCTAGATGAGAGCCAAACGGGCTAGAAAGAAACCGGCCACAATATCGCACAATTCAGCGGCGTAATAAACATTTCTGTCTACAAGAAATAACCCCAAACAATTCGATTGTATGGGGCTCTTGACCTTTACGAGTCTTTTAGGAAGGAGGAAAGCCATTAATGGAAAACGACGAGTAGCTCGAAAATACTAAGCGACGTCTTGACAGACTTTGAAGAGTGAAGTTTTTTTTATTAAGAGCAATTATCAAGGTCGATCACCTTCTCTGGTAACAGGAAGGATATCTCTTGAGTGTCCCGACTCCAGAAGTCTGCACTGGGGAAGGGACCTCGCGGGCTTAAGGCCAGTTTAATGGAAGCCAACCACCAGACAAAAGAACGTGGGGGGGGGGGGGCATGCGGAAGCTTGGGCTTAATGTCCAGACGTTTCTTGTAATGCCCGACAAAGAATTTTGTTAGAGATAATAAAATCCATTAAATGGCGGGCAGTACATCCCACAAACGTATTTGTAACTTAACCACAGCAAACTTGAAAACAATCTCGTTCTATGGAGATGGGGACATGTTTTTGCTGAAAGATACTAAGAACCGAATTTAAAGAAATCTCAAATTACCTCGTCTTCTCAGCATGGAATATACACGGGGTTTTTACCCTATTATTTCTCACCTTGAGAAGAAGCACAGTACGTATTTTGGGATCCAGTATGGAGAGAGAGAGAGAGAGAGAGAGAGAGAGAGAGAGAGAGAGAGAGAGAGAGAGAGAGAGAGAGAACTTGAAAAGAGAATGTTGTCAAAAGGAAGCAGAAGACGGGAAACGTGAATTAATTATGCAAGGAAAGACCCTTGTGATACATTACAACACTCCTAAAGACACAAAAATGAGCTGAGTAAAGAAGAATGTAAAAAAAAAGTAATAAACCATTAAAAAATGGCTTTTACCAGGAGACTTTGTTCTTGGCCTCAGCATTTCAGATTTCACTCTTAATGAGAAACCTTATTCCCGACTGCCAGCGCATGTTTTTCATGAAATAATAGGATTCAAAAGAGCATCTTGAGGAAATGTTAATTGAGAATATCTTTATATTTTCCAAAGCATATCAACAACATTTTTACAATTAAAGTTTTACGATTTTCATTTATCATTGCGTTCGATTCTTTATAACAATAAAAAGTACTTTGTTTTCCAGTATAATTAAGAAAAAGATATTTTTTTTTCTATGTACCATTTGAAAACATTCAGTAATATAGCTTATTCCTATTTGACTTTCAAGGCAATGAGTAGCATGACTCAAAAATTTAAAAAGCGTAATTTTCTGGCAATTGTAAAAAAAATTAATTAATTTAAGACAATCATCATTTAGTATACATTATCAATTCTGAAATCTCAAAGAACTCCATATACAAGTTTGAGAGGAGTGGGGATAAAGGGTTGCCCATTGCCATACCAAATATCTGGTGGTAAAATTCACCATTGAATATAAACTGACAATCACAAATGTTCTTGTCCCCGTTACTTGGATCTGTCTCCGATTCTCACATATATAATTCTTTAGACTTAGTTGTCAATTTAAACAAAATCACTTTTTGCCCCATAGATAGATTCGTTAGTTTTGATGTTTGTTCTCTTTTTACTAAAGTCCCTATAGATTCTGTTTTAGAGTATCTTAGTAATGAACTAATACATCATGAATTACCTCTACCTGTAAGTCATATTATTTCACTCACTAGGTTGTGCATTTGTGATTGTAAGTTTATATTCAGTTGTGAATTTTACCAAAAACTATTTGGTATGGCAATGGGCAACCCTTTATCCCCACTCCTCTCAAACTTGTATATGGAATTCTTTGAAAAACGATATTTACCTAACATCATTTAAAATCCTTTAAAGTGGTATAAATATGTCGACGATATTTTAGCTGATTTGTCTGCTGGTATTGATGTAAATAGTTTACTCTCTAATTTGAATAACCAGATACCATCCATTAAGTTTTCTTTAGAAATAGAAAAAGACAATTGCCTCCCTTTCTTAGTTGTTTTAATTCATAGAGAACCATTTCAATGCAAATTCAGTGTTTATAGGAAACCAACCAACAACTTAACTCTGTCCATTTTTATTCAGACGATCACCTTAATACAAAATTTTCCATTTTTTCTTCTGTGTTTTTATGAGCATTGTGCATTGTCAGTCTGCAGTATTTGGATCAAGAAAAATATGAACAGATTTATGTTATCCTTCACATATACTATATATTTGCTATAATAAAGCCCACAAAAAGATTTATAGTGAAAGTAAATGAAGAAAGAAACCCGTAAGAACATTCTTAGCTCTCCTCATTTTAGTGGTTTTAAAAACATAAAATCATTGTTAAAATCTTTTAACGTCAACCTTGTTTTTTCTATAATAACACACTAGAAAGAATGTTAATAAAAAATAGGACTAAGGAAATCAACAACGTAATATTTAAAATTCCATGTTTGGACTGCCCCTCTTTTTATATCGGCCAGTCTAGCAAGGATTTAGATGAACATATTAAGCAGGATAAGTATTCTGTCAAAACTCGGCTAACATCCAGTGCTATATTCATTCATTTAAGTGAAAACTGTCACAGGATAATTTGGACTGAAAGTTCAGTGATTGTCAGATCGAAGATTTCTCTTCGCGAAATCTTTTAGAATCCGCTATTATACAGCTTACTTCCCGTTGTAATTATAATCTCAGCCCTGGCATGTATTATTGGGACCCATGTTTAAGTAAAATGTTTAAGAATGACCTAAAAGATAAAATCACTGACTTAATTAAAAAATTTGTTACCTTGTATATGTACATATATATATATATATATATATATATATATATATATATATATATATATATATATATATATATATATATATATATATATATATATATATATATATATATTATAATATATATATATACTATATATATATATATATATATATATATATATATATATATATATTATTAAAATGGTCACCTTGTAAAATTTTTTAATGTTTACCAGAATTTTTAATGTTTCAGAATGAGGATTTCTGAATTGTACTTTTAAAACATTTTTTGGCGGTCAGTCACCTTCCTGGTATAATCTTTTAATTGTCCTGTCCCTGCTTCTTAGCGGTTGAGTCTATTGTAAAATATCTTAAATATTAACCTTGTTTTGGTAGGTCTGCTGATTCTTCAATTGTGTTGGATTCCGGGCACATATTTTTTGCTTTGTAATCCCAATCTGTCATTTATACAGGCTTTCCTTGTAAATGTATTTTTATGTTTTTTCAGTCTGCTAAGTAAAGGACTATATGTCGAAAGGCCTTGCAGCACGCCATTGTTTCTCTTTCCTTCGTGGATTTGGTCTTTATTTATATATTCATCACGTTCCATATTTTCGTGATTCAGTTATACACACACATGCACTCACACACACACACACACACACACACACACACACACACACACACACACACACACATATATATATATATATATATATATATATATATATATATATATATATATATATATATATATATATATATATATATATATAGATATATATACATTATATATGTGTGTGTGTTATATATATATATATATATATATATATATATATATATATATATATATATATATAGATATATATACATTATATATGTATATATATATATATATATATATATATATATATATATATATATATATATATATATATATATATATATATATATATATATATATATATATATATATATATATATATATATATATATATATATATATATATAGATATAGATATATATACATTATATATGTATATATATATATATATATATATATATATATATATATATATATATATATATGTATATTATGTGTGTGTATGTATGTATGTGTGTGTGTTTAATATGAAGAGTATAAACCTCATTACATGGCTGTGAACAATTTAGTGGATAAAAACTTTGTTAAAACTTATCGTCAGAATCGCAATGGGACGACTTAGGTCATCCCATAATCAACAGCATAAAAACACCAAACTAAATGCTCAAGACTAAGTGCCACAGAATATGCAGACTTCTGTACACAAACATGTCCACACACATAATACCTACACCCTTGCAAAAATAAATACACATTCATACATACATACATACATACATACACATACATATATATTATATATATATACACACACATGCACACATATATATATATATATATGTATGTGTGTGTATATATATATATATATATATATATATATATATATATATATATATATATATATATATATATATATATATGTGTGTGTGTGTGTGTGTGTGTGTGTGTGTGTCAAGAGATTGATTGGCCTAGTTGCCTAAATATCACCTACTTCTAGCGTATCACATGTAAATTTATTTTGATTGCCTAACATTTCATCTGTTTTAATAGAATAGCTTAAAACTATATGGACGGTTTATAGATTTAACGCATGCACAGCATCAACTGTAAAACAACCATCAATATCAGATATTTCGTCATTGGAGCTGACATAGTTTCACTCCTCCTAGTATGAGAGAGAGAGAGAGAGAGAGAGAGAGAGAGAGAGAGAGAGAGAGAGAGAGAGAGAGAGACCATATAATAAAGTTGAATTGTGTTCTCATCCATAATGGATCTCGCAGCGGAGAACTCGAGTCGAACACAAACACTGGAAAAGAACGAAATGGAGATTTCTTTTTCACTTGTCAGAACACACGACGTCAAAGAAATAAATAAGAGCCGGGGTCTGTAGCAGCAACGTCTCTGGCGCCAATAGGAGAAAGCGTGTGCTGAGGAGACTGCCAGCCAGCCAGCCGAGAATGGTGGCTACCATAATACTGGTTATATTCGGGATTAGCAGAGATGTATCGTATTACGGCCCAGTGAAAGATATATATCCCAGCGGACGAGGGAAAGAAATATCCCATCTTACAAATGAGGGATGTAATCCTTTTTATACAAAAGAGGACGGAGGGCGGTGCTATATATGGTTTTTTTTTCCTTCCTTCGGCTCCTCTGTGAGTTACTTGGATGTTTTTTTTTTTGTCTTGTGGAATGACTACTGGACGTCTGTGTTTTTATCTTTTTTGCTTCTTGATTTTCTCAAGTGAATTTAAAACGGAAGCAGAAAATGCATTAAATACTGCGGAAAGAGAGCTTGTATATTTTTTTTACTGTCCTGTTATTCAGGCTAAAAGAAGATCCATAAAAAATAGTTTTATGTAAATTTTCCAGTATTATGATATCATGATTTCCTCTTGTGTTCATAATGCAACGGAGCAAGTGTGTAAATTTACTTGTGAAGAGTAAATTGGAATATAATGTAAGTAAACAGGAGAGAGTAAAACAAATATTGTAAATAAAATTATTCATCAGAATTCCAATGTGAAGTCCAGGGTGAATATATGTCTATAAACAAGACAAATAATTAGGGAGGAGTGATAAATGACAGATAAATGACAGCTTAAGAAAATTAAATAATCTCTACTCTTCTAACAAGAAAAAAAAGACCCCCCAAAAAGATCAAGAGAATACCACCGCCACCACCAAACCACTGTGAGATAATACTTTTATCGACCAGAAGTTTAGTTTCGGAATCCAAACGAAATCGTACAAGTTAAGAAGAGACAGCTCCCAGTCAAACTTTCTTTGCGGAAGTAATCATTAAATTTTGTTTTTAAAAACTCTAAGGCTTCAGGTTTCTTAAGCTGGGATTTTAATTCTGAAACAATCGTTCAGAAAAGGCTAAGTTCGTCCAAGGATACCATGGAGGTGCCTTTTTCAGATCCTGCGTGGCTCTGGTCCGCAACTGTCGTAAGGAACTCTACGGAGAGAGAGAGAGAGAGAGAGAGAGAGAGAGAGAGAGAGAGAGAGAGAGAGAGAGAGTTTACCAAAGATCCCATTCTCCAAAACTTATCCTTCCAACTCTCAGTTTAATCAGTCATACGCCTCATCTTTGGCAACATTTTCTTGAAAATCGTGGCAGACATTTTGCCTCATACTGTTAACGGTGGCCTGAGAAGTAAATTGGACCACCAAAGAGCATAATTTCCTAATCACTGGTAACTAGGCTGAGCAGTCCACCCCCAAGAGGTCCCTTCTCCCAAAATGTAACCTGTTTCCAGTTACGAGACATATCTTTGGTATGATTCTCGAAAAAAAATCCACGTTCACCTTTTTTAATCCTGCTAGCAACCAGACTAACAAGCAAGGAAACAACCAAAATTACAACCAAATTGACGAAGTTTTTAGTAAAATACAGAACAACAAACAATGAAGATTATAAACAGGAAAATAACATTTCAACTTGTGTAAACTATATGACGATTAAATATGCATACTTGCTAATTCCCATCATAATAAGTGATGTATAAAAAACTTTGAACCGACAGAAAATATAATTGAGATTTTCCATCATTAAATTAAAATTTAGGGATTCCCTGTTACATCGCTACTGGAATAACATCCCAACAGGTTTTTAAGGATGAAACATGATTTCTTCATTTCCGGAAACAGAGCCCTCACAGAATACCGATGAATGGAAGACGTGGCTGGCTTCAAAAGAGGATTTTCTTCACTGAATTGGTATTCCAAACAGCCACTACATTCCTATCACAGGGACGTAGGACGTAATGAGTTAAGACTATCATCTGTGATTTCGTATATCTCTCTCTCTCTCTCTCTCTCTCTCTCTCTCTCTCTCTCTCTCTCTCTCTCTCTCTCTCATTTGATTTCTTTTCGATTTCGTTTGTTTTGTTTACTCCGTGAGGTTTAACGGTAAATTTCAGAATGTGATGCTCATTTTAACGATATACTTCATCGTTATATTCATTATATTCTGTGTTGTTGCCTTTTAACAGGAATAATTTATTTTGATCTCGCCAGCTGAATGTTCATCGATTAGCCGAGTGATACATACACACACACACACACACACACACACACACACACACACACACACACACACACACACACACACACACACATATATATATATATATATATATATATATATATATATATATATATATACATATATATATATGTGTGTGTATGTATGTGTGCGTGTGTACATATGCATCAGAAAGTGAAAAGTAACTGTCAGTACGTACGAGGCTTTTAGGCGATCACAACAGAGGCTCACTGTAGTTTAATATAAAATCAGACAGAAAAAATGCGTTCATTGAAAGATTATCGTTAATCAGTTGCTCTAGTGGCCGTAGCGGCAATGCAATGTATTTACAACCCATATCCGTTTCGATACATCCCTGTCAAAAAACCGAAAGAGAAGTAATGATGGCTATAAAACAAGTAGTTTCGGTAATGCTGATAAGTAGGGAAATAATACTCATATTTTATTAATCTCGAGAATACTTGTGAGTAGCTTTATGGCCACTAAACTCTTTGTCGTTCTGATAAAGTTGTCACGAGACGGCAACCGTAACTTGTTAAGTGAGAGACGAGGGAACGTCCCTAATGCCTCCTTTATCAAAGAGAGATTGAGCTGATCAAGCACACGAACTCCCTGCACGGGGGTAGTGCCGTCAGTGCACCTCACGCGGTGCACTGTAGGCGTTACTTAAGGTTCTTTGCAGCGTCCCTTCGGCCCCTAGCTGCAACCTCCTTCATTCCTTTTACTGTACCTAAATTCATATTCGTTCTTCCATCTTACTTTCCACCCTCTTCTAACAATTGTTTCATAGTGCAGTAGCGAGGTTTTCCTCCTATTACATCTTTGTAACCTTCTACTCTCAATTTTGTTTTCAGCGCTGGCTGACCTCATAGGTCCCAACGCATGGCTTTCGGCCCAAGTTGTATAAGCACACGAACTGATGAAAGAAAGAATGCTAGGTCGCGTGCCAGACGAACAGTCTGACAGCAGGATGAAAATTGGCTATTCCAGTTCACTGCTGAATAGAGATAGGGCCAAGATGATAGAGTCACACAGACACACACACACAAGCCCATAGCTCCGGCATATGACAATAGCCAGGACCCACCATATATGTAAATTGAACTCAGAAAAACTGCTCGGAATGTAATGCTGGGTCTGCATTCTCAGTACATGACATCCTGAAAAATGCTGCCCATACTTCATGCCTCTGAACAGGGCTAATTAAATAAACTTTACGAAGCTTTTTGGGGGGAATCAACTTTCATCTGTAAGGAAATGATAGGTCAGTAACTGTAATATAGAGGAACCTTTAACAAGCTAGTGTTGCTAATCATAGCTATATTTTTAAAAAGAGTCTGTGTGTGAGTAAAGGTCAAAACTAGGTAATCTAAGGTACGTTTTTAAGTTATGACTTTGACGCTGTGCCACCAACTTTGTCATGACCTGCTAGCGCTTGAAGCACGTGTATCTCATCCGTCGTCCTTGCTGCTTGTATAGTGTGTTTATTTTAAATTGATAATACCGTCAGCTTGTTTGTTTACTCATAGCAATTAATCATTAATTTCGTATGGCTAAAGGTATGTATCTAGAGGGTGCTATCTGGTTAGTGTTTAAAAAAATATTATTTCTTCACGAAAAAAAAGAAAGTTTGTGTTGAAAACAATGCAAACTGAGATGATTAACAAAAAATAAGGATAAGTTTTATCAGACGTTCGTAAACTACCGTGTAATTTATTTTCATATTACCCATGTAAATTTACTTATTATTTAATACCCTGTTTGCTAATGATATGCGGATTCCCAATATAAGCTAAATTTTACAAAAAATCAATGTAAGAATTAAAAATGGACTATAACCTCAAAAATTATTTTTATTATAGTCAAGAATAAGAATTTTATTTTAAAAATTGTTATTACAATATGTAGAGATGGAGGGATTATCATTACGGAGAGAGAGAGAGAGAGAGAGAGAGAGAGAGAGAGAGAGAGAGAGAGAGAGAGAGAGAGAGAGAGAGAGAGAGAACTGGCAGCATCCGATATATTGGCCTAGTCGTGCAAGGTCACGTTGCTTATTGCAGATCACAGACACTCCAAGACACGGCTTCTGAGTAGATGCTGAGTACACTAATTAAATTGAGATTCTGAATTGTTGTAATAGGTGATGATTTGCATATCTGACTAAATAATTGTCTATTCTGAGAAAAATATCGAAGTTTAATATGTCTTTTCCATACGGCTTACTGTAAAATAATACCGATTAGCTGGGAAGGCCCATTCTAAGAAACTTAGTTATTGTAAAAAAACCATTTAGATATTTTGATATATATACGTACATTCATGCATATATATATATATATATATATATATATATATATATATATATATATATATATATATATATATATATATATATATATATATATATATATATATATATATATATATATATATATATATATATATATATATATATATATATATATATATATATATATAATATGAATACATATATATATATATATATATATATATATATATATAAACGTGTCTATACAGAAATAAATTTCTAACTCATATATATATATATATATATATATATATATGGGGAAACGGAAACGTGTCTCGAGAAATAAATTTCTAACTCACCCCAGGACCGAACCCCGGCCTTTCAGTGAGAGTCCAGGGAAAGGAGTTGGAACGTAAGTATTTAAGTACTCAAGGTTTTTCCCGGGCAGGCGACTAAAGCCTAACATACCAGCGAATTTTGCCCAAGCTCTCTGCCCAACAGCTCTCGATTTGCTAACATTCCATTCGACTTACCGCCTGCCCGAGAAAAAGCTTGGGTACGCAAGTACTTAGGTTCCAAGTTCATTTATGACTTTTTACATAATTATATATATATAATTATATATATATATATATATATATATATATATATATATATATATATATATATATATATATATATATATATTACACTGTATGTGTGTGTGCGAGTGTGTAGAATCCACTGGTCACTTTTTACTAGATGCATATGTAATTGTAATAGCCACAATTCGAGAAGTTAAGAGGGCACTGTGGCTATTACAATAGATATGTATATATGAATGAATTTTTTTCACATCACCGTGATTCATATTCAAGCATTAAGCTACAAACGTACTTTAATATCCAATTCGCTCTACCTCGGAAATAATATATTTTCATATATGTTACCGAAGGGGAATTTTTTAGTTGATAATAAGTTCGTCGTCCCGTGGGCTCGAACCACGGAAGACAAGAACTCAGGACAACAGTGATGCCTTTAACCACACGGCCAACAAGTGAGGTATAAGTTGATACCGACTCCCACCTACAAATCCCCGTCGAACTCAGGTATTTGTATTTAGAATCGATATCAACCCACCTCTGCCATGCTGACCATGCAGTACGTTTGTCACACGCAGCCATATTATGAATGAATTTTTGATATCGATTCTAAATACAAATACCTAAGTTCGACGGGGATTTGTAGGTGGGAGTCGGTATCAACTTATCTATACCTCACTTGTTGGCCGTGTGGTTAAAGGCATCACTGTAGTCCTGAGTTCTTGTCTTCTGTGGTTCGAGCCCATGGGACGACGAACTTATTATCAACTAAAATCCCCTTCGGTAAAATATATGAAAAATATATTATTTCCGAGGTAGAGCGAATTGATATTAAAGGACGTTTGTAGCTTAATGCGCCCATATATATATATATATATATATATATATATATATATATATATATATATATATATATATATATATATATATATATATATATATATATATATATATATATATATATATATATATATATATATATATATATATATATATATATATATATATATATACTGCATGTATATACTGCATACATATATATACAAATACATATATACATATATAAATTTATATATGCGTACATATATACTGTATACACACATATATACATGCATGCATACATACATACATATATATATATAACTATATATATTTATACGTATATATATATATATATATATTATATATATAATGTGTATATATGTGTATACACACACACACACACACACACACACACCCTTGCATAGAACACCATCTTCATTGTAATTTCCTTTATTAAGGCTTTTATCATTTTTTAAATCAGTATACTACGCAAACAATTGGAGATAAGGCATTGTAGAGACAAGCATATCCAAAAAGTATGAAGAATTCGAGAAATTAAGAGGGAATTGTGGTTATTACAATCACATCCATATTTGGGAGAACGTAACCAATTACTTCTGTATTTAAAATTCATCTATAAGATTCAACTTCAGCAACCACATTTGATAATCCTTCGGAGAATTTATTCCAAAGTTGCTTTGGACAGTTCAACATAAAAACGCTTTCCTCCAGTTTGCTCTTATTCTCTGTTATTGCATCCCGCGTTCTGTGACTTCCTCTTTCCTCGCATCCTACCCTCATCCATAACATTTCCTTCGGAATATCCAGATGAACCAACTTCCGGTCTTCCTGCATGTACACTCGTGTTTTCCACTTCATCTCCTTGTCATATATTGAAACTCATAACTACTCTTGCTAACTTTCGCCACCAACTTTCTCCTCTTTCATATTCAAACTCTCTCACCAGGCTTTCGTAACTTATCTGCGCTCCCCCCAATCAGCATTGAGTCATCCGCAAACATTAACTATTTCATATTTCTCTCGCAGACCTTCGCTTTTCCTACACCTGAATTCGGTGTGTGTATATATATATATATATATATATATATATATATATATATATATATATATATATATATATATATATATATATGTATGTATGTATATACCAGGTGTTTCGATATTAGAGCCCCCTCTCCACAGAGCAAATGGAAAGTTATGAAGTTTTCTGCTATAGCCTATCTCCAGGTACATTATTTTAAGTTTCTATTAAGCTATTTTTCATTTTACATTTCTTGTATTTTCAGACTGAGTGACAGTTAGATACAGCCATGGCTAATGACTCGGAGGAAATCAGATGGATTGACCAAATCCGGGCTATAACCTTCAGAGAGGCCAGGGATGCTGGCGCATCCTTCATTTCACGTTCCTGGTTAGCTAAATACATTAAAAGAGATGAATCCTTTGTTAAAAGAAACTGGAACAAAAAACCATATGGCTGTCATCGTGAAAAGAGTGAGAATCTTGGAAGGCCTGAAGTCCTTTCTCAGGAGTCAAAAGACATCATAGCTGAGGCAGTGGGTAGACCAAGAAAGTCTTTACGTAAATTGGCGCTTGAACTAGAAACAAAAAGGGGAAAGAAGAGAAGTTATAGTGCTGTATATCGTGAGTTGAAAAAATCTGGTATCAAGCCATTTCATGTTATCAGCAAGCCCAACATCACTCAGCAACAGAGAGAAGACCGTGCATGGTCTTGTGGTTCATTTCTTAAAGATTGGGATGAAGCTGACTTTCTCCATGTTGCCGCATCAGATTAATTCTTCATTTACACAGTCAGGAAGCCAAATCATAAAAATGACATCATTTGGACTGCACAGTTGGATGATATCAGCGATGACGTGCGCTATCGCCAAGTTGTGAAATTTCCTGAATGTTTGGGAATTTTTCTCTGTTTCACAGCCAAATGGTTAATGTTGATCATCAAAGAAAAGGACAGTCATGGAATGGCAAATACTTAAGTTAGAAATTGTATGTATGGTTATTTGCTTTGGTTGAAAATAAGTTTTGCTGGCCATCTATTGAGTGCAGTTTTAAGAGTATTTCCTTTCTTGGGGTGTTGTAAGGAGAGGTGAAAAGATCCTGCTGTTGAAAATGTGTTATCTGTTGAAGAAGTCACATTTTTACATGATAAGGCACCATGTTTCGATATAGGCTCTTCAGACACAGGAGCTGCTTCAGGAAACAGTGATATCGATTTCTTCTCGTCAAGTGAATTTCCAGGTAGCTTCTGATGAGAGTGACGTTCCTAACTCATCTAATGTGTGAGTAAACATTGGTAGTATCTTAAATGATCATGTTGAAACACGCAAGGTATAGTGAACTATGATGGATTAATATTACCAATGTCCTCGACGCCCTCCAAAGAGAGGTGATTTTGGGTCCCTTATTAAGATTGCTCAGGGAAATGGAGTTTGAGTCTCAACTTGGAGTTTTGATGGATTTGCTAAAATCATACAATAAATTTTGAAATTTTGCCTATGTCTTTCACTCAAGAACTGCAGGCTGTGGTATAGGCAGATGTAACAAAGGCCACAAAAATATTAAGTACTCAGAGAGAAACTTAAATAAATACCTGTTCTGAATTACTTTTGTTTTTGTCCATATCAATTTTAGTTTATGCTGTAGTGGGGGAAGTCTAACTTTTTGCGATTTGCTAAAATCAAACACCCAGATGCCACACAAAATATTAAGTATCAGAGAGAAACTTAAATAAATATATATATTTTAGTTTATATATATATATATATATATATATATATATATATATATATATATATATATATATGTGTGTGTGTGTGTGTGTGTGTGTGTGTGTGTGTGTGTGTGTGTGTGTGTGTGTATAAAAGCAACTTATATCTCTCTTTATGGCCGAATGGATAAGACCCGAGTCCTGGCCTGGGGTGGATGAATTTGTATATAATTTTCTTTGCGTTTAAGTGAATTTCATATTTGCGTTTAAGTGAATTTCATATTAAAGGGTGTTATGGCTCCATTCACTTCGTTTTAAGAAAGTCACGTATGAATTGGTGATAAATGTAATTGCCGCGTTGCAAATATAATTTTGAGGTATGATGGTGGCGGTAGGATAATTTCGATTCTAAACCCATAACAGGAAAGTAATAGGAATATGTATGTGGTCGAATGGATATGTCACTTTCATCCCTGTACGGAAATCCAAAACGCATTGGTTATGATCGTAGGTGAGTTAGACGCATTTATCAAATAAACTTATGTAAAATAATTTTGTGTGTATATTTGTGACAAACTCTTATATGCATATATATCCACAGTGAAATATCTCGATGAAAAAATTATGTATTTTTTGACTCAGCTTTTAAAACGAGCGATTTCGCCATTCTCTAAAATCGGAAAATGCAAAACATTTTATATTTGTATTCTTTGATTCATGTGGATTGTTCTTTAATGAAAGCTAAATTTTTTCGTTTTAATTGCTTGAATATATATGGCAGATATGTTAAAATATCAGAACACTATTTGTTGCAATATATCATTTAATTTTTCAAATGTTTCCGGGAAAGAAATTTGTCATTTATTGAAAGCATTTATTCTCTCTCTCTCTCTCTCTCTCTCTCTCTCTCTCTCTCTCTCTCTCTCTCTCTCTCTCTCTCTCTGCAGATAACAATAATATTCCTACAAGATAGTAGGCTACGCTTTAGAAATTATTCAAATGTATGATCAAGACTTGCTGTAATTCCTTGCCGTTTGTCCTGGCGTGGGGTTCGCTCATCTTGATCGGGAGAAATTGCTGTCGCCATGCAAGGTATCACTCGGTTTGGCAGAGTTGTCAGATCCAGTTCAGTTGCAGGATGATATCTCTCTTGTTACTGGAAAGCATGAATTGACTATTTCTGCGAAACATCATGAACACGGATGATATGGTTCTCATCCCGGGCATATAAGTGTGAAGATGCTTGTGAATATTTGTTCATTTTCTTATTTTTTATTTTTGTTTATAACATTATATAGTATCAGTTGATTTTCTGTTCTAGAATATGCTTTAGTGAATTCATTTCATCACGATATTATGGGCATTAATTTTTCTTTTCTTTCTGTGTTGCTCCTAATTACAATGCTAGCTTAATAATTTAAAAATCTTATTCTGACAGTTAATGCGAAATAATATACATATAAGTTGTTATTTTTACCCGTTGTGAAGGGAAATTATAAAGCATTAACTGATAATATATACAACAATCTTTACCCGTTGTGAAGGGAAATTATAAAGCATTAACTGATAATACACACAACAATCTCTTTACCATAATCCAGTCCTAAAAAATCCCAATCCTCTCTGAGAATTCCGCTTTTGCAAAACTAACGTTAGTGCTAAAGTGCAGTCGACAATAAAGACTGAATATTAAAGGCAATGCACCATATTCGCTCTACTTTCACTTGCCACTATGCATTAGAAATGTGACAGCACTTTTTGGTTATTAGCAAGATCTGCTTGTTTTACAAATTAAGTTAGCCCTCCACTTATAGAGAGAGAGAGAGAGAGAGAGAGAGAGAGAGAGACTTTTTATGATAAGAGCTAAAATAGCTTTTTATGATAAATCAAGCTAAAATATTTTAAGAGAGATAGATTAAATCAAGCTTCCTAGAGAGAGAGAGAGAGAGAGAGAGAGAGAGAGAGAAAGAGAGAGAGAGAAAACAAATTTTGTAGATTCTCCAAGAATGAAACAAAATAGTTTAGGCAACACGTAACCCTCTTAGAGATAAAAACTATAAGTATCTTGCCATCTTTCAATTCTAATTCAGAAATATGTCAGGGCGTGCCGAAAACTGAATATCGTTATTTACTCGTATATCTTAAATGAAATAAATCAGCACTTCTTTTTATCTGACATAATGAACAGCATCATATTTCACAGTATCATAAGCAACAATTTATTTCTGTAATTTGAAAAAAAGGAAATTTTTTTTTAAAGGTCACTGTTATTTTGTCATTTCAATAATTTCAATTTTTTTTTATTGTAAAAATTTTTAGTCTTTTAAACCAGGCGCTGTTTATCACGTTTGAAGTAAAGCAGTTTTCCCAAGACGATACCATAAAAGAGGAACTTGGATGGTATAAGTATCTAAAACGAATTCCTATCCATCCGTTTCGGTTGCTTTTCGGACGAAAACCTTTGTTTGGTAATAGGAAAAAAAAAAAAGAGAAAAGATTGTAAGAGTTTTTCCGAAAAGAGAGCGAACTTTTACCTACACCTCTGAAAATATAAAATAGGAAAACAGTTTTCTTTTGCCCCGAAAATACTAATTATGCAGGTTCTTTCTTTCGTGTTTTTTTCTCCAGTAACTTGTAATTTTCTTTGTCTAAAAATGTACACGCTAAGCATTCCAATATATTTTTTGCCACAACAAAGAGAGAGTTTGCGTAAACCACTGAATTAATCATCCTGCAATCATCAAAGCTTCGCTTATTAAAGTGAATACACCTCATTTCATTGAACTAATGAATGTCGATCACATAAAGGCTCACTTGCTAGCAAACGAGTATATATGAACGGAAGATGGAAGATGATAATTACAGAATGAGGTTTTCCTGAGGCTTCATTCATATCACAGCAATTCAATTTAAGGAAAGTTTATGAAGGTGGATTTCAAATTCTGAACAGTAATGGTAATAATTATAGTTTATATGGCGTTTACCACTGTTTCTGAACTTGAATTAACAAAATGACAGTTGCAGAACTGAATAAAAAATGTTATGTCCCATGTTGTGTATATTGTACTCAGCAGTTCCAGAAGTAAATGGATAAGCACATCGTTCTTCAACATTCTTTCTTTTCATATTTGTTGTCATGATTATTCGTAATGATTCAACTAGAAATCCGAATGTGCGAAAAGCAGAAAACTGAACGGAATATAAATTACATAAAAAATACGTATATTTTATGATTATGAGTAAATACATAAACAGCAGTCCAACGCGACATTGCCTTTCACCTTTTGAATTTGACAGTTAAGGGATAAAAGACCTCAGGTAGCCTACAGATCAGTTTGAAACTGTGGTGCTTGAACAGATGACGAATGATGATGATGCTCTTCAAAGCAAGTGGCACTCTAGGCGATAATTGCAAGATCATAGTTGAAATGGACGTTGAGGTAGATGGTCGAAAGTGATAGCATCATGAGATGGTCTGAATTGTGGTTATTCTTGTCGTAAAAACGTAAATTGTCACAGCAGTCTTCTCTTTAGGATCAGTGTCCTGGAAGCTGGCAGCCCGACAGAAAAACATTTTTAAATGACGGTAAAAAGAATTAAAGGAATTGCAGCCATACTACTTTTTCATAATCATAAAGAAATATTTTTTCGTATATATATACATGCATATACATATACATACATTTATACATATATATATATATATATATATATATATATATATATATATATATATATATATATATATATATATATATATATATATATATGGGTGTGTTTGTGTATGTGTGTGTATGTACAAATGAATATGAAAAAAATCTCTTCCAGCGTAGATTGGCTAGATATTTCATTTAAATAGTCCTCGTTTTGCTATGGTTGCTTAGTGGTGACTTTATGTTTTATGGACTTTCGATTAATACGCTTACTCGCCATATGGTGAACTTGTTTCTTTATTATTGCATAGTTGCTTGAACCAATATATATATATATATATATATATATATATATATATATATATATATATATATATATATATATATATATATATATATATATATATATATATTTATATATACAGTCACACGTGCATGCGTTTGTTTATGTGTAAATTCATGTATATTTGAACGAAACGCAAGAATAATGAAAGAGACACGCACATTCACACAAACAAAGACACAAAGGCGCACACACAGGGTGAGAATGATTCACACCAATCAATGGAAAATGAACTGAGCGCTTTATTTTTGGAAAGCGTAACGTGGGTGGCCCTTTGAATAAGGAGACCAACTCTGCCAAAAATATTTTGCTTTTGGAGTCATGCCTACAATGTTCTTTTATTGTTTTTAATAATTGCGTGTGCTAATAATTATTGCTTTACAACACTCATTATCTATAATTTTGTTTACAAAAAATGTTATTTAATCACCAAAATGGTAATCATAAAATAATCAGCGGATACATATTATGATTTGTTTAGGTGCCTGTGTCCACAATGAAAAAAACCGAAAGATGATGTGAATAATTCTTACGAAAATCAAGAATGGTGATGATGAATTGCCATAAGAAAAAGACAATTTCCCTCTTAAGGGAAACCTAGTTTTCGGAAAATAAAATGTGGATTCCTTTGCAGCAAAGAGAAAAAGAATAATATTAGATACAGAAATAACTGTCTCTTGGAAAGGACGAGTAAAGATAATAAAAAAAAAATATTCTTTCGTTATTCTTTACTTAGTTTTGTTACCCTCCACGTTCAATGCAATTGTTAAAAAATTTCAAGGCTTTCGTACGAAATAAAAATAAATACGGTTAATATATCAGAGCATTTTTCTGTTTTCGATTCAGTTTATGACTGCGATGTTTATATCCTTGTACAGATTGATTGCAAATATACATACATTGGCAAATATACATACATACATACATACTTACATAGATATACATACATACATGCATACATACATACACACACACATACATACATACATATATATATATATATACATACATATATATATATATATATATATATATATATATATATATATATATATATATATATATATCTATATATACTTGGAAATCTTAGCTTAATGATAAATAATATTGCCAAGACCAGGAAGAACATTCTTTATTACAAGCTTTAGGTATAAAACCTCATCATCAGGCTGAAAAAACCGACAAGGATGAGAATCAATAAAATTACAATAAATATATATATATATATATCTATATATATATATATATATATATATATATATATATATATATATATATATATGTGTGTGTGTGTGTGTGTGTGTGTGTGTGTGTGTGTGTGTGTGTGTGTGTATGTATAAAGAAACTCATTGCCGGGCGTAAGACCACCGATTAACATCATTATTTTTGAAACGTAAAGAATTTTTAATATATACAGTAATTACGTAATTTACGTGCACCAGTTACCATCGCTTTTCTTTTGAAAATTTTATAAAATACTTTAGGAATGAATCACTAAACCCATAATTTATAATTCTATAAAATAAAACTTGATTACGGTTTATACAAAGTAGTAACTTCAGTTTGTGGTTGGATTTTGACATATACATGAGCGATAAGATTCACTAAAAAACCGTTATAGTTTAAAAACACAAAACTGTAAACAAAACCACGTAGGATCAGAGCTTATGAGAAAAATCAGTATTGTAATTCTCTATTTTCACCTACTCAAGAGGTTTACCTTGAACCATTGTGACCCCGATCAGCGATCAAATTAGATAACTTGCAGAAGACCCTCCCTTTTATCCAGACTTGGACCCCAAATGACTGCATAAATTACGATAGCAGAGTTTTAAAAGACTGTTTATTTAAAGAACACCGACGGGAAGTCTGACAAAGTCTGATTTTTAGTAGTCGGATCGGGAACAGCAGCGCCAGAAATGTCTGCCAGTATTTAGTTAGAAAACAAAACTGCGTTAAACCTGTTTACGTTGCCGTCACATCCCGCATATTTGGAGAGACTCCAGGCTTTGCCATATAAGAAAACAAACTGCTGAAAGAGTTAATATTTTTGAAAGAGGGCATTTGGAGCTTGGGGAGGAGGGGGTTAGGGGAAGGGAATGAATGATGGCCGTGTTACACGTAGATATAAGTTGGAAAGTGTGAGGGTAAATTATGAAATTTGTGGTGTGGTATGTAATTAATATTCTAAGTACTTATATATATATATATATATATATATATATATATATATATATATATATATATATATATATATATATATATATATATATATATATAAATATATATATATATATATATATATATATATATATATATATATATATATATATATATATATATATATATATATATATATATATATACACATATATAAATATATATATATATATATATATATATATATATATATATATATATATATATATATATATATATATATATATATATATATATATATATATATATATATACACACATGTGTGTGTGTATTGTGTATTGGTGTCCGTGTGTGTGCATGGCCAGTATTATCTTTTATGTTATCTATTCATATTCACAATTTTGCTAGGATATTTCTTGAAAGAGTTCTGTTTTCTTGGTAAAATGAAGTCTTATCTAATTTGAAGTGTACAACAGACACAAATTGCTTTTATTTTAGGGGTATATTTATTTTCCATTTACACTCTCATAATGAATAATAAATGATATGATGAAGAACGTAAAATTTGCACCCTTGTGAAGTTAAGAAATGCAAAGAATTTATGGTAATAAACACCAAGCTAATTTCCATATTGGACAACAATACCCTCATAAAAACAGTAAGATATTTAGTGTAAAACTTTTGAGATGATCAGTGATACTTTAAGTGAATTCAGTATAAAAAAAAGTATACCTTAGTTTTACCAGACCACTGAGCTGATTAACAGCTCTCCTAGGGCTGGCCCGAAGGATTAGACTTATTTTACGTGGCTAAGAACCAATTGGTTACTTAGCAACGGGACCTACAGCTTATTGTGGAATCCGAACCACATTATAGCGAGAAATAAATTTCTATCACCAGAAATAAATTTCTCTAACTCTTCATCAGCCGACCGGGGAATTGAACTCCGGCCCATCGAGTGACAGTCCGAAGCTCTACCGACTCACCCAACGAAGGGCTGAATTCAGTGTAGATAAATATAGTCACTTGTTATGTGCATTAGAATTTAGCATGACAATAACGAGTTACGCTCTCAAATTTCCAAGAAAAAATAGCATGGGTGCTTCAGAGATCTTTCGAACACATGCATCCTGTTCTTAGAGTGATTAACGCTGATTTCATCACATTGTACCTGAAGATCCATAATATTTTAAGGACTGTCTCGTGTTTCAAGATTAAAACAAAATTCCTTCACCTGAGTAGGTTTCCAGCGTAAAAATATTCGTAGTGACACATCAACTTTGATATACACATCGTACTCTACATACTCTCTTTGAATATTGTGTTTAAAATATAACCTATCTTGAAAATGAAATGTAATTGGGTAAGATTTATACATACCGTATTTTACTGCATGTACTGTAAATGAATAGGGTACCAGAAATTTGGAAAAAATCTCTAATGCTTTTTTACATTTTGTTACTCTAAAATTTGTCATCTCTCATAATGTAAAAATGTAGTCACACGCACACACATAAGCAATCAGCACACACCAATCCTTCACTCATATCTTCCCTAATTTGCACATTAATAAAACATTATATTATAGCTTTGGGAACGTAATTGCGGTAATAATGAGGTCCATTAAAGCGTATTATAGAACAATTCGGAATTAATAGAATTCAATTAATGGCCTAATAAAATTGTATAAAGTAAATTAATTTCGCTTGTAATGAAACAAATAAACATGCTCTTGTTGTCACTTAATAGAAGGTATGATTCCTTTATTTCATTATGTAAGGCAAACGGACCTCTCTCTCTCTCTCTCTCTCTCTCTCTCTCCACAGGTTAAGGATAATTCATAACTCAGAATCTATTGACAATAAACAGTGAACAATATTACCAGTGATATATATTCTAATAAGAATGAATGAAATCCAACTCCGGTATTTAAATGTAGAATGGTTTCGAATGCCACTCTCAATTTATTGAAGACATTTCCCATGACTTTAGCAATGTTTATGTTCTACGTAAATTTCGCTTAAAAGCGACCCATTGTTCTCAGTTCCATTGAGGTAAATGGAAAGTAACAATATTTCAGCGATGTATATGCATAAGCTTGAAACATATTGAAATCTATTTATTGTTGTCTGTTCCTCGAATATATGATAATTATGAAACACACTCAAGTAATAAGTTCACGACGTGGTATTGTGTAGGAAAAATAAGGGACTCGGGTAAATTAAAAGAGGGTTTTACTTGAAATTCTTAATATGGGGTATTAAGATATAAAAGGGCGGTTTAGTCTATAGCTTAATATGGATTAAACCTCTCTTTATAGGAGGCTCTTTGATTATTTAAGAATAAGGAGGATTATATCATAGTGAAGGGCAGCTGTTGACTTCAAAAAGAAATTTAATGAGGAGTAAAGTTTTGACCTGATTCTCATACTTTCAAGAAATGGTAAGGATCCAATTAAATGTCGAATATGCGTTTACGTAAGATATGCAGGAAGTGGAATATAGGGAATTAAAGAAGGACGTGGAACAAAGAACTAAGAACTCTCCTTGGGAAATTTTGGTATTTATGGGCTTGAAGCAAAATTAGTAGTAGGCAAATTCGTAAAGTGGTGCAATATTTTGTAGCGTGATCGTCAAGCAAACACGGGTCACAATGATTCACGAAACTAAAACGGTAGGATATATATATATATATATATATATATATATATATATATATATATATATATATATATATATATATATATACACATATATATATACATATACATATACATACACATACATATACATACATACATACATACATACATACATACATACATACATACATACATACATACATACATACATATATATATATATATATATATATATATATATATATATATATATATATATATATATATATATATATATATATATGATAACAAAAACGTGTATTTAAGAGGTTAATTTATTGAGTAATAGAATCCAAATGGCCAAGTTATACAGTACAGTATGTTAAGCTACTCGCAATGCGTATAACGTACTCTACAAAAGATTATTAGGTGCATCCGGATTTTAATGCAAGTGTTAAATACTGAAAGTTTTTTTTTTTATGAGAAACTGCCATTTTTCTCAAAAACGACATTACTGCATGCAAATGAGCTCTCTTAAAGCGATAGTTATTAAATGAGTGTTCTGGTGAAGGGCCTTCAAATCGGTATATATGACCACACAGTCTTTGATAAATATATGAGCACACATACATATACACAAAAACACATGTAAGTCTGTGTGTGAACGTATAAGATAGATAATGAATCCCATCATTGTTTGATTCAGTAGGTTTTATTAGTTCGTAAGTTTTTACAGCATTCGCCTTTTAACAAATTAATAAAAATTTTCAATTCAGTTATATTGAAACATCAGTCAAAAAAGCAATTACTTATCCGAATATCAACCCAATAAGCTCGCAGTGGCAGAAATAGGCTTTGTATATCATGATTAATATTACAGATAAAATTGGAATCCGGTGACATTGGTAAACGTATTATTCTCTCAATAACAATAGCATCAGGTAATGGTATTTTTTGGTGCAAAGTAAATTGGGTCGTTTATTGTAAAGTAGCCTGACAGAATAAATACTGAATGCTGAAAGGTATAGTTTGGCTGCTAAAAATTGTCTGTCCTTTGGCTACAACCATTTATAACTTCCTTTGTTGATAAATTGGTTTCGCTTAACATTCTGTATTGGAATTAGAGGGGAAAATGTCCAGTGACAAAGCATTTGTAGAGATAAATTCTAAAAAAATGGTAATTTGACAATTGAAATATAATGCTCAGCTAGCATGATGCAAATTTTTACGATTGCCTGAAGGTCTCAAAATTTATGTCAGGAATGAGAATTGCACACAAATTCCTATACCTGTTTTGTCTGTTTTTCCCCTTCCCACCCTGCAATCTCTCTCTCTCTCTCTCTCTCTCTCTCTCTCTCTCTCTCTCTCTCTCTCTCTCTCTCTCTCTCTCGTTGAAATAGAACTCAGTTATACATTTCTTTTACGTATCTTGGCTGCAATTTGGATTAAACTGTTTTCACTTATTTGAATTATAAATAGTAACTATCTTATGCCCTTGAAAAAGTAAAGTACGAAGTTCATCACAAGGCTGGATAATTTCTTGTTATATACTTTTTCTCCTGTCACTTTTGATGTGCAAAGCCGTTTGCAGTGAAAAGATGCCATATCGATTAAATAATTAATATTAAGACTGAAAATAATAGAAATATGGTCAATATTTAATATAAAATTGAAAATTTACTCTTTTCTGTACGTTTAGGATTCAGTGGTATACTCATATATTATGTTAATAACATAATAAAAAGAAGACATATTTTTATAAACGTGGGGTATATATATATATATATATATATATATATATATATATATATATATATATATATATATATATATATATATATATATATATATGTATGTATGTATGTATGTATGTATGTATGTATGTATGTATGTATGTATGTATGTATGTATGTATGTATGTATATATATATGAATTTATATTTATATGTGAGTGTTGTATCTTAAGAGGGTGATGACATGGTGCCTATAAATACCCAGTATGTAATTCAAAGCGTTTTATTTGTACCAATTTTTTCCGAGTATTTTGACACGAATATTTCGAAGCCATGCATTTCCGAGAAAAATCCGGTCTATAAACTTCCATCTCTATACACTCTACGTCGCAATGCTGTAAAGATGATAAATGGGAATGTTATAAATTATGTTTCCTTTTAGTATTTAAATTTTGTCATATTTCATATACATTAATATTTCTCTGGCATCATTTATTTCGCCGAGAAAGATTTTTTCCTCTTAAATTTTTAGTATTTTCAGATCAATGCCTGAAAATGCATAAATTTCAACGACATTCACCCTATTTTAAAAACCATACTACGCAGACATTAACAAATAATTCAGCAACTATTATTTTTAATGCCATCATCCAGTTCAATTAGGAATCTCTTATCAGGATTGGGAACATGTGCGTAAAAGTATTAATACTATGCTATTACTAATTAGGATCGAAATAACAATTTGCGCATTTTTAGTTTCATTTGATCACATATGGTGTTTTTAAAATGTATTTTATTACATGTTTTTATCAATGTTATTTTTTAAAACCTGACAAATCGTTATTTTTACTTGTATCCCGATATTTTTTTTATTTCACGGTGAGTTGTTATAATCTGTATTCAGTAAATGGATGATGAATTTACAGAGCTCTCTCTCTCTCTCTCTCTCTCTCTCTCTCTCTCTCTCTCTCTCTCTCTCTCTCTCTCTCTCTCTCTCTCTCTCTCTCCATGAAATCATTAATCTCTATATCTTTTCCATCGTAACTCTTAGAATCAGAGGATATATTACTTCCAAAAGACTTTGAATCTCAAGTTTTTACATATACATCAGGCAGTATTGGATCCAGAAATGGCAATATTTCTTTTTCAGTTCATTGCATTATGACTCCCCAATCAATTTCCTATCAAATTATTCAAATGCTAAGGTAGTTAATGGGTTTGACTCGATAAAAATCTCTTTCATTTTATCATGCATACGCATATATTTAAATATGCCATAAAATCAACATTTAACAAAATTTGCGAAGCGTCTTTCAACATTGTAGTAAAGGGTTATTCGACATTTCCTATTCTTGGTCTTTCTTCAAAGTTCTCACCTTTTCTTCCACGAAACTATTATTGAAACCGTCCAATCAAATTGACATGGCCTCCTTCATTACGGATGTTTTATAACCTCTTTCCCAAAACCCTGAAAGCTTAATTGCCAATTTAAAAAAAAAGTCTGAACAAAGGTGCATTATTTTATTATCCTACCAATATCCCAGTATTATTGGAAATCATACAACACACTGTGCCATTACTAGGTAGTACTTTCTCTTCATTTAAAGTATTTTTGTGCATTTTACAGTATTCTTGTTTACCAAATTATTTTGTTGGTTATTTTTTTTAAAATACCATAATTATTTTTTTCAGTCCCTCATGTGCAGTTCTTCCGGAACACGTTTATGACCAGTAATATTCTTATCCTTTTGTAATTAGAACTTGAAAAATTATAATTAGCTTGAAACTTATACTTATATATATGTGTGTGTGTATATATATATATATATATATATATATATATATATATATATATATATATATATATATATATATATATATATATATATATATATATATATATATATATATATATATATATATATATATATATATATATATATATATAATATGTATATATGTATGTATAAATCATAAGCAGAATAAAATATGTATCTTTCATTAGGTATATGTAATGAATTAGGGATATTTTGATAAATTCATCCGTACATTCACATATGTAAAGACTCATCTCTATGCGTCCATTTTATGTTTCAGGAGGGTTAGAAACAATTAGCTGAGTGTGGCAATAAAATTATTTGTTATGCATAAAAGGACAGCCAAATTACCTCCCTTTTAAAATGAGTCCCCTTCGCTAATTCCATGATCACCACAAAACGACGTTAATTGACTCTTTCTCCTTTGCTTGTTTGCCATAAAATTCCGAGCAAATGTTCATATGCAACAGCATACATCGGGCTTTTCATTTAGGGAGGAAGGGGAAGCGACGTGCATTGTAGAGCTTAGGGTTTGGTGAAAAGGGGAATTAATGTAGATTACACCAGCTCCCCTTTTTTTCATCACGTGAAGAGTAGCGGATGTCAACTATGGTCAATTAAATGAATCTACGATGTATGTTTTTCCCGATGCACCTCGCTGTTTCACTTGTCCCTCTGTTCTCATTCGGACTCATTAGGGCGAGGGCCATACCCCTCCACTAAAAAGCTTGATTAGTTGTCAAAGAAGTATATTTATTAATTATATTAATTTTATGCGTTCGCTCATTTGTTCCATTTTCTGCTCATATTTTTTCTCCATTGCCTAATGAGACCGATTCCTTTGGGGCGTTCCGTGTTTGTTTTTAAATTAAATGTTGAACTTTCTTGGAGGCCTACTTATTGCGAGGTGAGAGCATATATCAAGGCATACATACATTATACATACATACATATATATATATATATATATATATATATATATAGAGCATATATCAAGATATATATATATATAAATACATATATATATATACATACATACATACATACATACATATATATATATATATATATATATATATATATATATGTGTGTGTGTGTGTGTGTGTGTGTGTGTGTGTGTGTGTGTGTGTGTGTGTGTGTGTGTGTGTGTGTAAACGGGATTCGAGGACCTCTGATTGCTGAAGGAGGAGGATGGAAAAATATTGGTGATTTCTCTTAAACGCGTAGTGCCTCAATTAGCTTGAACGATTGCTTATGTCATCAGTCGATTTTTATGGGTCACAGTCATCAGATGGGCGCAGGGCAAGATAGAGAAGAGCAACATGTGAAAAATAATGGGTGTGGCGATCATATCGTAGTGCGAAAAGAGATGACCTCGACATCGGATGATAATTAACCATATTATGAAATAATCAACATCTCTCTCTCTCTCTCTCTCTCTCTCTCTCTCTCTCTCTCTCTCTCTCTCTCTCTCTCTCTCTCTCTCTCTCTCAACAAGCATACCCAGGTAAATGAGCATTATAAAACAAACATTCACTGCTTGCGAAAGGCTGTTACGCACGCAAATACGCTTCAGACTCTAACCATGGAAATCAAATACAAACAAACTCGGGGACAGGGGACGAAGCTTCGTGTTCCCTTTGGTCTCCTCAAGATGTCACCCGGGAAAAATCGTAAAGTAAACTCGTTTCCTCCGTCTATGCTTACTCCAGTGGTTGTGCTTTTATGTCAGTGGCCAAAGAAGAGGAAGTTGTACATTCCAACAGACTTAATTACTGTAATTATAACATAACATCGATGTTGACGGAGTAGATGCTAATGCGTGCATGGCAAAAAAAAAAATATGTTAAACTGGTTCAAAGGCTTTTAGACTACTCTTGAAATTGCTTCACGTTCGTTTCGCATTCGTTTTGAAGGATTAAAGGCTTGAACCCAAGCTCATATGGAATGTGTTTTTCGAAAGTTAAGAAGCAAAGACCTTATAGTATGTGTTTCAAAATAACATTTGATTAGTTTAAAAAATTGAAGGATTATGTTGTATTAATGTTGCCAATATTAGTCTTCACTTACAGTATATATACGTACACACACATACATACACACACACATATATATATAAAGACAAAATCCACGAAGGAGAGAGAAACACTGGAGTGCTGCGAGGCCTTTCGACTGTCGTCCTTTACTTAACAGACTGAAGAAATATAAAAATAAGTTTACAAAGAAAGCTCATATAAATGACAGATGGGGATTACAAAGGAAAAAATATGTGCCTGGAATCCAGCACAGTTGAAGAATTATTAGAACTGCCAAAACAGGGTTAAATATTTAAGAGGTTTTACAAAGGATTAGGATTAACCATTCAGAGGCAGGGACTGGACAATTTAAAGATTATACAAGGAGGTGACTGACCACCAAAAAATGTTATAAAAGTACAACTGAATAGTTCTCCTTTTCTTTGTAAACAATAGCAAATTTTGCAAGATGAACATTTTTACAAATAAAGAATTATATTAAGCATATGGATACATAGAAATATATATAAGGTAACTAATTTGAAATTAAGTCAGTGATTTTATCTTTTGTCATTCTTGAACATTTTTCGAATACAGGGGTCCAAATAATACAAGCCAGGGCTAAGGTTAAAATTATAGCTGGAGGTAAGCTGTATAATAGCAGATTCCAAAAGATTTCTTGAAGAGAAATTTTTCAATCTGGCAATCACTAAACTTTTAGTCCAATTTATCCTGTGATAGTTTTTGCTTAAATGAATGAATATAGCATTGGATGTTTGTCCAGTTTTGACTGAATACTTATGTTACTTAATACGTACATCTAAATCTTTGTTAGAATGGCCAATATAAAAAGAGGGGCAATCCAAATATGGAATTTTATATATTATGTTGTTTTCTTTAGGCTATTTTTTCATTAACATTCCTTTTAGTGTGTTATGATAGGGAAAAGCGAGGTTGACATTAAAAGATTTTAATAATGATTTTATGTTTTCAAAACCATTGAAATAAGGCAAACTAAGAATGTTATTAGGGTTTCATTCCCCATGTTACTTTCACTATAAAACTTGTTGTGGGCTTTATTATAACAGATATCCAGTATATGTGAAGGATAACACAAATCTGTCCCTATTTTTCTTATGTATTGGATTTCTTGATCCAAATGCTGCGGACTGACAATGCACAAAGCTCGCAAGAACGTAGAAGAAAAAAATTTATATTTTGATATTAAGGTGATGGCCTGAATATAAATGAACATAAGTTACCTTGTTGGTTGGTTTCCTATAAATACTGAATTTGTATTTGTGGTTTTCTATGTATTAAAACAGCTAAGAAAGGGAGGCAATTGACTTTTTCTAATTCTCAAGTAAACTTAATGGATGGTATCTGGTTATTCGAATTAGAGAGTAAATGATTTACATCACAACCAGCAGGCAAAACAGCTAAAACATAGTCAACATATTTATACCTCTTTAAAGGAGCATAAATGATATTAGGTAAATATCGTTTTTCAAAGAATTCCATATACAAGTTTGAGAGGAGTGGGGATAAAGGGATGGCCATTACTATACCAAATATTTGTTGGTAAAATTCACCGTTGAATATAAAGTTTCAATCACAAATGCACAACCATGTGAGTGAAATGATATGACTTACAGATAGAGGTAATTCATGATGGATTATTTCTTTACTAAGATACTCTAAAATAGAATCTATAGGGACTTCAGTAAAAAAGAGAACAAACATCAAAATTAACGAATCTATCAGTGGGACAAAAAGTGATTTTGTTTAATATATTTGGTATGGCTATAGGTAACTCAAACTTTATCCCCACTCCTCTCAAACTTATATATATATATATATATATATATATATATATATATATATATATATATATATATATATATATATATATATATATATATATATATATATATATATATATATATATATATATATATATATATATATATATATATATATATATATATATATATATATATATATATATATATATATATATATATATATATATATATATATATATGTGTGTGTGTGTGTGTGTGTGTGTGTGTGTATAGCTAGTTATATGAATGTATGCATATATAGGCCTACATACATATGATATATTCAGTTTTAGACAGTCACACGGTCATGAGTAATAATAAAAAGTTATGATATACTATTAACACACAAGAGAGTTCAGCGACGACGAACCTCCTCCAAGGCTGAATAATACACTCAGCAAAAGGTCCCTGCTAACAGAGGTGTAGAATCCTTGAAGAAAAATTTCCAGGATCCAGGTCCAAGTCCAGATTAGAGTTTCGTTCACTAAATACTTATTGTTAGTTACTAGATCCACCCTTGGCATAATTTTCTTAAGAATTCATGCAAACTTCTTGCATAATCCTCATGAAATCGTTCAAAGAAATGCTGGATCTAGATTCTTTTCCAGATCCATTGTAAAATCTGATCACTTATTTCCGATAACAAAGACTGCTAATGGTATGATTTCCGTAAAATTCCATTCATAAATTTTTTGCGTAATCCTTCTAACAGGCAGACATACAGAAAGGCTAACTTAAAAAAAATAAATCTTATCGGAGGTAATGAAATCATCATATTGTAAGAGAATGAGAGAACAGTATTACTTAACAAATAAATCAGGATAAGATTAAGGTATCTTTCAACCCGTTGTGTTTTACTGTTATATCGATTCAATATCTTCTATCCTTTGAGAGCAGGGTGTACCCCTCCCTCAAGGGTTATAACTTAATTTATTCCTTCACCATCTTTTTATTTCTTTCTGAACTTGGCTGGAATGACATTAGATTGGCTGCTCCATCAGCCTCTCTTTTAGAAAAGGATATTTGTCGTGTGAGGAACTCCCTGGTTAATAAGCTTCAGATTTCCCACTCATAAGAACGAGTTTTTCTTTATTATTATTTTTCTCCTAGAAGCAAAAGTTTAATCTTCATATACTTTGCCGGGATTGGGAAACGGGGAGAGATTCTTGCAAGTTCAAAGCCCGTTGAAAATTGCTTTTGCAAATAAATGCATGCCACTTTCAGAGATAAACTCCACCTGCTCCCTTCTCAGGGCTATTTCCATCAGATGGGAAAAAATAGCTGTCAACCGCAGGTCCTTGGTGATTTCTAAGTCTGCTAAGAAAAAAAGAAAAAGAAATCATTATAATTTTTTGCGTAGAAATAAGTAATATAAAACGTTTTTAGGGGGATCCACCTCTCCAATAGCATCGGTCGTTCCCTCCTTTTTTCATTTATCCTCTTTTACAACAAACCTGTCACTCTTCAGTCTGTTCAGTCTAGCACCAACTTACGTTCTTCCAAAAGAAGTTTTTTATCATTCTTAACACTTTTCAGAGCAATGCCTCCTTTACGCACTCAACATTGCCTCGCTATCAATTATATCGTAAGCCTTTTCTAGTTCATCCATGCTACATACAGCTTTTCTCTGTGACTCTTATAGTATTTGAACAATTGTTGCATAAAAATTCTTTCACACTCTCATCCTTGTATAAACACCACACAGCTCTCCCTTCCCCCATCAGTACTTTTGTAATTTGTCATACCCTGTCGATTAAATGATACCATACACAATCCTTCTTACATTAAATATTTTTATGGCCTCATTCATACATCGCTATTATTTTTACAGTTTTAGAATGCAACAATTTATCTTCATATCCATTCCTAATAGAATCTTTCCCCTTAGTCGGGTGTACTTTCGGGCCATGGTTAAGAATTCCGTCATACTTGAGAACCGTTCTGCAGCATCTTATTGTAATCCAATCAGTGACTGGGGTGTTTCCATTCTTGAACCTCAATAGCTGTCCTCCATGCGTCCCCAACATTCCCTTTCAAAAGCATTCTCAAAGTTCCACTGACATTTTCCACTCTTGCGCTATTCGGCTCTGGCCCCCTTCTGTCTACCACATTCAGTGAATCTTCAGATTGTTCACTACGTTGACCCAGGACGGTATACACTTCAGCCAGCATTTCCATATTTGCATATTTTATTTTGTGATCCATTAGCTCATTTACCTCACTGGATTTATTGTTCGATAAAACAACTTTATAAATAATGTATATACTGTATTCCATTTGCCCCTCCAGCCAGTTAGTTAGAAAATCAAATTTAATGGCGGCTGGAGGAGACGCCATTAAGGGTGGGGGTGAACTTATGAAGGCCTACTCCCCCCCCCATAATCACCTGATTTGGGACAAAGGGACCAATCAGGGCCGTAAGTGGGCTACTATATTGACCCTTAAGGACTTACCTATAAGACCTATTTTCCTTACGACCTGTGGCTGGCATCTTTTGCAACGAGCTCAGTGCACATAAGGAATAAGGTACGTCTGGAAACACTCAGTCCACTCCCAGTATCTGTTTTTCCTTGTGAATTTCTCTCCATTTTCAGTATTTCCAACTTTTCTTTCTTCTAAACAAAGCCCCTCTTTGTTCAATCAGACCTAGCAGCCCATTGGCCCCTCATGACTTGTCCCAAGCTCAGATTAAATTAGTTCAGTGATCATAATTAGATCATTCCCACCGTAGTGTTACCATGTGCTAATTAAATCTGATTGATCAAATCCTCCATCGTGCATAAGTAATTTCATGTGAGAGAAAATCATTGGATTTGAATGCTAATCTGGAATTCTCTTCCAGAACCCTGTTATCTGGCTCTTCAAGCGGTCTGCCCCTGCCTTGTTAACCAAAAATAGCGTAGACGCTTAACTGCCATCCTGCCACGTGTAAGAGTCTTCTGATTAACCAGTCCCGGGGCACTAGACAGTTCCCCCCTTGTGAACAAGTTGCATTAACAACCTAAAAATCATTTAACCAGTCCGCAGTAAAGTCAACAAGTGTCGAACTATTTTCAGATACAGCGATTTGGTACACACTGTCGAGCTTTTATTGCACCTTGTATGTGCTTGCTTGCTACTAAGTCAGTCCTTAATTATTAATTTCTTGATTGCTTCATTTGTAAATAAATTAAGTTTAAAGCATTTGCTGGTATACATTCTGAGTGCTTTGTCTTGGCCTTCAAGGCAGTTAATTAAAAATCCATTTTCATTCTTCCAACTGGCCTCAGAATGTAACAATATATATATATATATATATATATATATATATATATATAAATATATATATATATATATATATATATATATATATATATATATATATATATATATATATATATATATATATATATATATATATATATATATATATATATATATATATATATATATATATATATATATGTATGTTTGTGTATGTGCTTGTTTGGTGAACACATAAAAGGACACATACAACCACACACGCACACACACGCATATAAATATATGTGTGTGTGTGTATCTGTACATTCGGCGTGCAGATGTATGACAAACGGGAGCATAGTGCTTCTTGATACCTGAACTGTATTTCATTTTCTTTTTATAGCAATAAGCGAGGAATATGTGAATTTTTTAATATGCAGCACTTTCTTCTCAGCATTTCAAAATATTTAATGATAATAAGACCATAAATTTTTACTTCATATTTATTTTTGCTTTATATTGTAGATTGCAAAACACGCGGAGAATAACAGTCCAGGAAACGTTTGAAAAATATCTATTTTGATATTAAAATTTCATGACCATTTTTTTCCCATTTCAAAAGAAAATAATTTCGCACTGAACTTTGATATCCTTTCATCTGACAAATATATTTACCTCTAAACTCCAAAATTTTCTGTTAACAGTGATAAAAATGGTTTATTGTCGCGACCTACATTCATTCTTTTATAAAACTATTTCTCCGATATGAGTAAATTGTTTTGCACATATTCTTTACAGTGTACATCTTTGACTTATTACCTGAATATCTATCTATCAGCATCAGGAGAGTTCACGTGCCCTAAGTCGTTCAATATTTCGATTTAGAAAAATATAATACATAGTCTAATCGTTAGGCTATCTTTATGTCTTGATCATACATCTAGTCATAATTCTTGATCATACATTTTCAAAGAAAAGTGAAAATTATACTCTTATTTTATAAAAATTGTCAATTGCATTCTTTATATGCATGATTCTTATAATTTATAGCAAATCGCTGGTTTTACTCATATTCTGATAATGAGGACAATATTTAACATAAATATATATACAGTATATACTTATATATATATATATATATATATATATATATATATATATATATATATATATATATATATATATATATATATATATACATACATACACACACACACACACACACACACACACACATATACATATATATATATATATATATATATATATATATATATATATATATATATATATATATATATATATATATATATATACTGTATACATATTATGCTGAATATTGTCCTCATATTTCGCATCGTATATCTGGATATAAGTAATAATAGCGATTTGTTATAAATTATAAGAATCATGCATATAATGAATGTAATTGACAATTTTTATAAAATAGGAGTATGATATGCATTTTCCTTTAAAAATGTTTGATCAAGACTTATGATTAGACGTATGTCAAATCATTTAGAGAGTCTAACGATTAGACTATAGATATATATATATATATATATATATATATATATATATATATATATATATATATATATATATATATATATGTGTGTGTGTGTGTGTGTGTGTGTATGTATGTATGTATGTATATATTTATACACAAACACTCACACACACACACACACACACACACACACACACACATATATATATATATATATATATATATATATATATATATATATATATATATATATATATATATATATATATATATGTGTGTGTGTGTGTGTGTGTGTGTGTGTGTGACCTTGTTTAAAATTTGTCAAAAATATATAACCCGACTTTAAACTGAGAAATGTATATGCATATGATGAAAGCCATTCTGAATACTATTACATTTTCCCAGTCTTTGTAGAATGGGATTATCAGATTTGATAATTTTAGGAAAGCGTAGGTTAGTCGACATATTTTTGGACTGTGTATATATTAATGCATATATGTCAACAGGCATGGTTGACAAGGTAGAAGAAAGGAGATGTCACAATGGAAGATCTAAAAAAAAATGAAATAAACTAGCTAGATTTATTTTTACGTTCACATTGTCTATTCCAGGAAAGTTATGCATGACTTTTCATCGTAGTTTTAAAATCTGTATTAATTGCGTTATTTATTAAAAACTTTAGAAGAACACTATAGAAATATATTTTTCATACCCTGAGGGAAATTTTTTTTTCTCTGCTTATATCAGCATGTGTCCTCTCTTTTAAGAAATTTCTTTCGATTTATTTGAAATTAGTTTAAAATAAAATTTTCTTGCAGATCTCCCACCTATAATCCTCTCACCTTTTCCATCCCAGTTAAACCATCCTGATTAAACTGACGTGGCCTTCTTGATTATGGAGATTTTATGGCCCATTTCACAGAAACCCTTAAAGTTAATTACCCATTCTGGAAAAATGTAAAACCACGAAGTAATAATACTGTATGCATTAATTTTCCCATAGCCATTGAAGGGCGTATATTATTGCGTTACTGAGGAATGTGTTCGTTTCATTTAAATACATAATATTTCATATTCATTGTAATATATAATTAACTGTCTCTGTCTCACCAAATCTGTATTTTTTCTTTTACTTTTGTTGTTTTTAGGGAACACGTTTTCATTGACTTAATCGACCCTTCTAGACCGGATTCTGAAATCACTGGTTCATTATTGGAAAATGCTTTTCTTACGATCTATAATTACCTTGAAACTCATATTTGTGACCATAGAATACGATAAATATTCATGATGATTATAAGCAAAGTGATAGGCTTTTAAAATTCAACAGCATTAAATAATGATAGTCTTTTATGTTTATTGAGATTATATGTATGAGTACATGCATGCATAATAACTGAAGCGAAGACCCATTTATAGACAAAACATAAACCTCATCATTAAGTCCGGAAAATGTAACAGCAGGATTAGAAACAATTATCAATGTCTGACAATAGTAATTCTTTGGAGTTAGCAGTAGTCCTATCAGGTTAACATCGCTATAAAACAAGTTACCTTCTTTTGTTCCAAGTATATCGTAAAAACACATCACCGCCTCTTTCTCATTTACTTGTTTACCTTGATAACGAGTACATCAAACTTTACATTTAAGGTGAGAGGAGAGACGGCATGAATTGTAAAGCTTATGGTTAAATGAAAAGGGGAAATAAAGTAGATTACCATTTCCCCAGTTTTTCAAATGTTGGAGGTAGGATTGATATGGCCTGTGGCCACTTATGAATTTACGAAGGCAAGTCTTTATTACAATCATTTTTCTCTTTGGCCTTATGGGCTCATTCTTACTCATGGCCGGTCTCGTAAGATCCATTCCCAGTGTTCTGTATTTTTTTTTTTTTTAAGAAATGCTAGATGTAATTTTTTTTGCAGAATTCCGAGTTGATTCCCACGCGACAGTCCGTATTGCATAAAATCCGTTAAATAATCAGTTTTCTTCATCATGTCTTAAGCATTCTGTATAGAGAAAAGGATATAACGCCTTTTATACATTATTACTTAAAATAATCAAGAACTTAGATGGGATCTAGCAATATCAGGCATGGTTACAGTTCCTATGTTGTTTCCTGGGTCAGGTGAATCACTAATAGTGGCAACCCCCGAAAAAAGAGAAATACCCTTTATACTTGTCAGTGCTACTATTAATACTTCTACCACTAACAATGACGCGAACGATGAGGATGATGACGAAAGAAGCAAATTAACAAAATTGAATTAAATTTAAATTATTTTTCATTTTCTGAATTGTAAAAAAAAAAGCATACAAATATTACTTCATTTTTGTGATGAATTTTCATACAGTTGTTGAGAGAATCTTATTGTATACATCAAAAAAAAAGGAGTGTAAAGTATTCATTTTTAATGAAAAAAGTGTCAAAAATCCAGGTTAATGAATAAAAATGTCAAAAATCCAGAGTCAAACATGAAGATTTCATTATTCTTAAAAGGGTGTCGTATTTTAATTCATGATTATTTGAACGGTGTGTACCACAGCCAAGTGTTTAGAAACTGACGTTATTGAAAACGAAAGGGACTTGACGATATAATTCTAAGTCCCAGTACCTCCAAAGAATTCCTCAGATGTCTCTCTCTCTCTCTCTCTCTCTCTCTCTCTCTCTCTCTCTCTCTCTCTCTCTCTCTCTCTCAACATACAGGGAAAAGAACGTACAAAACAAGCTTCCGATGCTTGCAAAACGCTGTTACGCATGCAAATTACCTTCAAGTTCTAACAATGAAAAAACAAACATAAACAAACTCCCGGACGGGTGGGGGGAACAACCTTTGATGAACGCAAGATGCCATTCAAGAGTAATCCAAAAATGAACTTGTTTCTTCCAACTGTGCTTATTCCAGTTGTTATGCTTTCATGTCAGTTGCCAATGAAGTGGAGGTTTTGGATCCCAACCGACTTAATTAATTATAACAAAACATGGATGTTGACGAAGTAGATGCGAAAACGTTCCAAGCAAACAAACAAATTATGCTAAACTGGTCGGGGGCCTTTTGGAGAACGTTGAAGTCGCTTGGTGTTCATTTCATTTCTCTTGCGTTCTGGAGGGTCAAAGACTTAAAACCAGACTTACATACTTTTGCAGTGTGGAATATTAAGTATTCATGACGAAACACCGATAATTAAGTGAACAATTTCGTTATCCAGAACATGTAAAAGATAAACACATATTCTGAGTAAGGAAAACCACGATCAAAGGCTAACAGAATGGGGAATGATAATTTCTTTTTTTAGATTTTTAGATTGAAAGGTTAACATACATATATAGATAAACACACACAGAGATATATATATATATATATATATATATATATATATATATATATATATATAGATATAATACAGTATATATGTATGTATGTATATATATATATATATATATATATATATATATATATATATATATATATATATATATATATATATATATATATATATATATATATATATATATATATATATATATATATATATATATATATATATATATATATATATATATATATGTATATATATATATATGTTATAGAATAGATAAATCCCAGCATCCTGCCTCATAGTTCTCACCCAAGAGAGTGTGGGCCATCCAACTCTTCTGGTGCCGATGGGAACCCAGCTAACACTATTGCTTCCTGTTATCCTTGGAGTGGTGCTTAGGATATATTTAAGTCATCTCTATCTCCCTTCCATTCCTTTCCTTCACGGTATCATAGCTACCTCTGTTCAGTTATCTGGATCCTAAGACATGACTTAAAGTCTTATTCTGTTTACACATATAGACTACTGAAAAATAAATTAGGCTCCTCCTCCATCATCTCTTCTTCCTGAATAGGAAGGTACCAGTTCTTTGTTGATTGCTAAAAGTTACTGAATACAAGTTTCCATTTCAAAATGGTATTTTTTATATGGAAATGTAAAATTATTTGGATTAAAAACTTGGTCTATTATCCTATGCCTTCCTTCTCTATGGACAGATGACATTTTCCTATTAGATGCTAGTCTCTTGCTTCCCTAATGATTAAAACCATTCATTTACGCCATATTTTTACTACTACTACTACTACTACTACTACTACTACTACTACTACTACTACTACTACTACTACTATAATAATAATAATAATAATAATAATAATAATAATAATAATAATAATAATAATAATAATAATAATAATAATAATCTGAGTCTGGCTTAGAACTAGATCATATCATTTGATCTATATTTCAACACGTCACATCATTAAAATGAATATTAATAATCTGAAGAATTGCGTAATGTTTGTATTCAACCTTTTCCAACTAATGATCAAAGATACTTTGAAGTGTAAGCTGTAAATCTTCTTATGTTTGGAAATAGATGGAGAAAGGGGGACAGACTCGTAACTTCAAAGCTTCTCGAAATAGCTTTTGAAAATAAAATGCGAGTTATATTCAGGAGTAAGCTTCGCTAACCCCCTCTTTTTTATAAACGAGAAGAACGCAGCTGTCAGCGCCAGTTCTGAAATGATTTTCCACTCCTCGAGAAAACTAAGAATCTGAACATTTATTCTGAGTGAAAGAGAGTGATGCATGAAGTAACACTGTTATGTAAATGTGCAGATCCTCGGCTAGGTCATTCTGTGTCATCTTTTCCATTCCATGCTGATTTCCTTCCCTTTTAGCGGTGATGCAAACAACAATATTTTTATCTTCATGAAACTAATCTCTATATCACTTTGGCTTAGCATTTTCTGATAACGTTTCTAACATAATATAAGTTTATTTATTTATTTATTTATTTATTTATTTATTTATTTATTTATTTATTTATTTATTTATTTATTTATTTATTTATTTATTTTTAGATGAAAGGATAAGAGAAAGAGAGAGGCTCCTTAATATCAGAAATCCCTCCCTATCAGGAAGTCATAAATCAACCTGTCAATGTCGATGGTCAAGTATAGCCACAACTGGGGTCTCAAAGAGATTCCAAATATGGTAACTGTTATTCCGCATCATATAATACAGCCTCATGCCATAATGGAACTTTGTATGCGTATTTCTTAACGTTTGTTTTTGCAGAAATTTTATCCCATTGTTATGAGAAGTAATAACTATGGGGACGTAAATTTTCGAATTGACGTTTGTTTTTGCAAAGAAATTTTATCCCGATTGTTATGAGAAGTAATAACGGTTTGAAATTGGGGACGAAGTTTTATTAATTTCGGTTAAAATGACTTTTTCGTCCTTTGAAGATAATATTCTGTTTATTCCCCCAGGATCACAGCCTATATATATATCAATCAACAAATCCATTAAAACGTCTGTACATTTTCTCTTTGACACCTCCCCATATCCATAAAAGAATTTTCCTTCTTTTTCGAAACTTATCATTAACTTTATTTTTGCTAGAAATGCTTTTATTAAACGATGCTGTCTTAAGTGAAATTGTTTATTTAAAAATTGATCACATATTTAAACTTACAGTGGAGGATTTCTTTATACCATTGTACAAGTAATGAATGATTAAAAATGAGAGTTGACTTTACTCTCATTTTTAATAATTTATTAGGTGTAATAAAATATGATTTTATCGTAGATGAATTTAATATTTACTCACTTTACTGATTAAGTATAGCTGTTAAGAGGTCTTCGATAGACCTATTTAATTCTGGCCGCTATTTTTTCTTGAATAATTAATTAATCAAATAGAGAACCTAATTTGCTATGATTTAACATTTTTTATTTATAGTTGACTACAAAGTTTATGTAACTTGTAACAAACCG
>NC_089750.1:58749706-58759706 GCF_040412425.1 Macrobrachium rosenbergii
ATATATATATATATATATACACACATATATATGTGTATATATATATATATATATATATATATATATATATATATATATATATATATATGTATATGTGAGTGAGTATATATATATATATATATATATATATATATATATATATATATATATATATATATATATATATATATATATATATATATATATATATATATATATATATATATATATATATATATATATATATGTATATACATATATATATATATATATATATATATATATATATATATATATATATATATAACACACAAACAGAAGCCCTAGCTGAATACATGAACATCCCCTTCATTAAATATTTTCTTTTCAGCGGAATTCAAAACCAGAACTCTTCGTTTTTCCCGGAAAAAACAGACATCCAAATAGAAGTCCTACTGCCGTTACGTTGTTCGTGAGGAATCTTTCATACAAGAACGTATTCGGCGAAGAATGTAATTTTTTTTTTTTTTTTCGTTTATAGAAAAGAAAAGCATAATCATAAATCATGTGTAAATGCCTCTTTTCTGCCTTTTGGGTCGAACACTGATCCTTGCGAAGACTTTGTATTCTTTAGATACGACAACTTTATGACTACAACCAAGTCTAGCTTGAAGGAATAACTTTACAGACATGTTACATAATTCTCGGCGCCAAAGTCTGAGCTACTGCAGACAGTTTTTTTTTTTTTTATGTTTTGTCACTCATTTATTAATTTTATTCTTAATACATTTGCTGAACACAGCTAATAGAGAATCCACATGGCTCCAGTTATCCATATTTTTTATTGCGATTCTGTATCTCAATTGCGTTCAGCAAAGTATGTCTTATATTTTAATCACATCTAACTGAAGGATATGTTAATGATATCTTAGGTGAATGACGACGAAATCAATATATTCTGTTTTCCTTTTGATTTCACATTTACAATGAGCAGTGTTTTTAAACGTTTTATGAATGTTCTACTAAATATTTTAAAGGCAAGAGTTTTCGGTATTAATAAAATCACGAAAAAAAGTTGAATGTGGGAGCAAAACCCTCTTGAAAGTTGTGATTTTAGTTCCCAGTGTTAAAAAAATCACATTTTCGAATCTATATATATCGGCTATATTTGTGTGTGTATACGGTATATACTGTATATATATATATATATATATATATATATATATATATATATATATATATATATATATATATATATATATATATATATATATATATATACAAACATATATATATTTATATATATATATATATATATATATATTATATATATATATATATATATATATATATATATATATATATATATATATATATATATATATATATATATATATATATATATATATATATATATATATATATATAAATTTCTGACTCACGTCAGGATCAGGCAGGTCTCAGAAGTGGAAAGCAAGGCATTACCCACTGGGCCATACAAGTCTAAAGAAGTTGGAACCTGAGAGCAACTGCACCCAAGGAATTACCTGGGCAAGCTAACTGCTTGCATACCAGTGATTTTCCCCAACTTCCCGACTCAGCAATGACCCAATAGACAACATTTCATTCCGAATTATCCCTTCTGAGTGAATAAGATAGAAATCATCAACACACAATCACGTGGAACGAAATAAATTTCTGACTCACGTGGGGATCGAACCCAGGTCTCTCAAAGTGGAAAGCAAGGGCGTTACCTACTGGGCCATACAAGTCTAAAAGAAGTTGGAACCTGAGAGCAACTGCAAAAGGAATTACCTGGGCAAGCTAACTGCTTGCATACCAGCAGTTTTCACAACTTCGACTCGTAATGGCCCAATAGACAACATTTCATTCGAATTATCCCTTCTGAGTGAATAAGATGAAATCATCAACACACAATCACGTGTGGAACGAAATAAATTTCTGACTCGTCGGGATCGACCCAGGTCTCTCAAGTGGAAAGCAAGGGCGTTACCCACTGGGCCATACAAGTCTAAAAAGTTGGAACCTGAGAGCAACTGCACCCAAGGAATTACCTGGGCAAGCTAACTGCTTGCATACCAGGAAGTTTTCCCCAACTTCCCGACTCAGCAATGACCCAATAGACAACATTTCATTCAATTATCCCTTCTGAGTGAATAAGATAGAAATCATCAACACACAATCACGTGTGGAACAGAAATAAATTTCTGACTCACGTCAGGATCGAACCCAGGTCTCAAGTGGAAAGCAAGGGCGTTACCCGCTGGGCCATACAAGTCTAAAGAGTTGGAACCTGAGAGCAAGCTGCGGAATTACCTGGGCAAGCTAACTGCTTGCATACCATGAGTTTTTCCCCAACTACCCGACTCAGCAATGACCCAATAGACAACATTTCATTCGAATTATCCCTTCTTGAGTGAATAAAAGATAGAAATCATCAACACACAATCACGTGTGGAACGAAATAAATTTCTGACTCACGTCGGGATCGAACCCAGGTCTCTCAAGTGAAAGCAAGGGCGTTACCACTGGGGCCATACAAGTCTAAAAGAAGTTGGAACCTGAGAGCAACTGCACCAAGGAATTACCTGGGCAAGCTAACTGCTTGCATACCAGAAGTTTTTCCCCAACTTCCCCGACTCAGCAATGACCCAATAGACAACATTTCATTCGAATTATCCTTCTGAGTGAATAAGATAGAAATCATCAACACACAATCACGTGGAACAGAAATAAATTTCTGACTCACGTCGATCGAACCCAGGTCTCTCAAGTGAGCAGGGCGTTACCCACTGGGCCATACAAGTCTAAAAGAAGTTGGAACCTGAGAGCAACTGCACCCAAGGAATTACCTGGGCAAGCTAACTGCTTGCATACCTTTAGACTTGTTGGCCCAGTGGGTAACGCCCTTTCTTTCCACTTGAGAGACCTGGGTTCGATCCCCGACGTGAGTCAGAAATTTATTTCGTTCCACACGTGATTGTGTGTTGATGATTTCATCTTATTCACTCAGAAGGGATAATTGAATGAAATGTTGTCTATTGGGTCATTGCTGAGTCGGGAAGTTGGGGAAAACTGCTGGTATGCAAGCAGTTAGCTTGCCCAGGTAATTCCTTGGGTGCAGTTGCTCTCAGGTTCCAACTTCTTTAGACTTGTATGGCCCAGTGGGTAACGCCCTTGCTTTCCACTCTGAGAGACCTGTTCGATCCCGACGTGAGTCAGAAATTTATTTCTGTTCCACACGTGATTGTGTGTTGATGATTTCTATCTTATTCACTCAGAAGGGATAATTCGAATGAAATGTTGTCTATTGGGTCATTGCTGAGTCGGGAAGTTGGGAAAACTTGCTGGTATGCAAGCAGTTAGCTTGCCCAGGTAATTCCTTTGGGTGCAGTTGCTCAGGTTCCAACTTTTTTTAGACTTGTATGGCCCAGTGGGTAACGCCCTGCTTTCCACTTGAGAGACCTGGTTCGATCCCGACGTGAGTCAGAAATTTATTTCTGTTCCACACGTGATTGTGTGTTGATGATTTCTATCTTATTCACTCAGAAGGATAATTCGAATGAAATGTTGTCTATTGGTCATTGCTGAGTCGGGAAGTTGGGGAAAACTCACTGGTATGCAAGCAGTTAGCTTGCCCAGGTAATTCCTTGGGTGCAGTTGTTCTCAGGTTCCAACTTTTTTAGACTTGTATGGCCCAGTGGGTAACGCCCTTGCTTTCCACTTGAGAGACCTGTTCGATCCCGACGTGAGTCAGAAATTTATTTCTGTTCCACACGTGATTGTGTGTTGATGATTTCTATCTTATTCACTCAGAAGGGATAATTCGAATGAAATGTTGTCTATTGGGTCATTGCTGAGTCGGGGAAGTTGGGGAAAACTGCTGGTATGCAAGCAGTTAGCTTGCCCAGGTAATTCCTGGGTGCAGTTGCTCAGGTTCCAACTTCTTTTAGACTTGTATGGCCCAGTGGGTAACGCCAATGCTTTCCACTTGAGAGACCTGGGTTCGATCCTGACGAGTCAGAAATTTATTTCTGTTCCACACGTGATTGTGTGTTGATGATTTCATCTTATTCACTCAGAAGGGATAATTCGAATGAAATGTTGTCTATTGGGTCATTGCTGAGTCGGGAAGTTGGGGAAAATCGCTGGTATGCAAGCAGTTAGCTTGCCCAGGTAATTCCTTGCAGTTGCAGTTGCTCTCAGGTTCCAACTTTTAGACTTGTATGGCCCAGTGGGTAACGCCCCTTGCTTTCCACTTGAGAGACCTGGGTTCGATCCCGACGTGAGTCAGAAATTTATTTCTGTTCCACACGTGATTGTGTGTTGATGATTTCTATCTTATTCACTCCAGAAGGGATAATTCGAATGAAATGTTGTCTATTGGGTCATTGCTGAGTCGGGAAGTTGGGGAAAATCGCTGGTATGCAAGCAGTTAGCTTGCCCAGGTAATTCCTTTTGGGTGCAGTTGCTCTCAGGTTCCAACTTCTTTTAGACTTGTATGGCCCAGTGGGTAACGCCCTTGCTTTCCACTTGAGAGACCTGGGTTCGATCCCGACGTGAGTCAGAAATTTATTTCTGTTCCACACATGATTGTGTGTTGATGATTTCTATCTTATTCACTCAGAAGGGATAATTCGAATGAAATGTTGTCTATTGGGTCATTGCTGAGTCGGGAAGTTGGGGAAAACTGCTGGTATGCAAGCAGTTAGCTTGCCCAGGTAATTCCTTGGGTGCAGTTGCTCTCAGGTTCCAACTTCTTTTAGACTTGTATGGCCCAGTGGGTAACGCCCTTGCTTTCCACTTGAGAGACCTGGGTTCGATCCCGACGTGAGTCAGAAATTTATTTCTGTTCCACACGTGATTGTGTGTTGATGATTTCTATCTTATTCACTCAGAAGGGATAATTCGAATGAAATGTTGTCTATTGGGTCATTGCTGAGTCGGGAAGTTGGGGAAAACTCGCTGGTATGCAAGCAGTTAGCTTGCCCAGGTAATTCCTTGGTGCAGTTGCTCTCAGGTTCCAACTTCTTTTAGACTTGTATGGCCCAGTGGGTAACGCCCTTGCTTTCCACTTGAGAGACCTGGGTTCGATCCCGACGTGAGTCAGAAATTTATTTCTGTTCCACACGTGATTGTGTGTTGATGATTTCTATCTTATTCACTCAGAAGGGATAATTCGAATGAAATGTTGTCTATTGGGTCATTGCTGAGTCGGGAAGTTGGGGAAAACTCGCTGGTATGCAAGCAGTTAGCTTGCCCAGGTAATTCCTTGGTGCAGTTGCTCTCAGGTTCCAACTTCTTTTAGACTTGTATGGCCCAGTGGGTAACGCCCTTGCTTTCCACTTGAGAGACCTGGGTTCGATCCCGACGTGAGTCAGAAATTTATTTCTGTTCCACACGTGATTGTGTGTTGATGATTTCTATCTTATTCACCCAGAAGGGATAATTCGAATGAAATGTTGTCTATTGGGTCATTGCTGAGTCGGGAAGTTGGGGAAAACTCGCTGGTATGCAAGCAGTTAGCTTGCCCAGGTAATTCCTTGGGTGCAGTTGCTCTCAGGTTCCAACTTCTTTTAGACTTGTATGGCCCAGTGGGTAACGCCCTTGCTTTCCACTTGAGAGACCTGGGTTCGATCCCGACGTGAGTCAGAAATTTATTTCTGTTCCACACGTGATTGTGTGTTGATGATTTCTATCTTATTCACTCAGAAGGGATAATTCGAATGAAATGTTGTCTATTGGGTCATTGCTGAGTCGGGAAGTTGGGGAAAACTCGCTGGTATGCAAGCAGTTAGCTTGCCCAGGTAATTCCTTGGGTGCAGTTGCTCTCAGGTTCCAACTTCTTTTAGACTTGTATGGCCCAGTGGGTAACGCCCTTGCTTTCCACTTGAGAGACCTGGGTTCGATCCCGACGTGAGTCAGAAATTTATTTCTGTTCCACACGTGATTGTGTGTTGATGATTTCTATCTTATTCACTCAGAAGGGATAATTCGAATGAAATGTTGTCTATTGGGTCATTGCTGAGTCGGGAAGTTGGGGAAACTCGCTGGTATGCAAGCAGTTAGCTTGCCCAGGTAATTCCTTGGGTGCAGTTGCTCTCAGGTTCCAAACTTTTAGACTTGTATGGCCCAGTGGGTAACGCCCTTGCTTTCCACTTGAGAGACCTGGGTTCGATCCCGACGTGAGTCAGAAATTTATTTCTGTTCCACACGTGATTGTGTGTTGATGATTTCTATATATATATATATATATATATATATATATATATTATATATATATATATATATATATATATATATATATATATATATATATATATATATATATATATATATATATATATATATATATATATATATACATATATATATCTGGACAGAAAAAAAGTAAAACGAAAGATACACTATCATGTTAAGACAACAGAACTGTTCTTGCTCTTAATGGATAGAGTTGAATATAAGAGAAAGATAACCAGCTGCAATGACAATGTATCCATTCCATATTTACGATAAGGAAATGGAAGAAGTCATTCGACAAGAAAATAAAACAGATCAGGGAGGCTGCAATATGACAGTCATCTCTATAAGCACAACTTGACTTACAAATAACGAAGTTTGACTTCCAAGTAACGAAGTTTGACTTACAAATAACGAAGTCTGACTTACAAGTAACGAAGTTTGGCTTACAAATAACGAAGTTTGACTTACAAGTAACGAACTTTGACTTACAAATAACGAAATTTGACTTACAGATAACGAAGTTTGACTTACAAATAACGAAGTTTGATTTACAAATGAAGAAGTTTGACTTACAAATAATGAAGTTTGACTTACAAATAACGAAGTTTGATTTGCAAATAAAAAAGTTTGACTAACAAATAACGAAATTTGACTTACAAATAACGAAGTTTGATTTGCAAATAAAGAAATTTGACTTACAGATAACGAATTTGACTTACAAATAACGTCCTGTATAGTAGCCGATTCTCCACACGTCAGGAAGTCGTTATAGAAACTGACCATGACGATCCCCTCGTTCGCTGCCTGTATAGAAACGAAGGATACTCAAGAGGTCATTGTCTGTTTTTATAGGAGATAAATATAAGACTAGTGGGAATGGCTTGCTGATCGAGAGCATATCCTCTGTTCATGAGGAGGTACTCGTGAACACACGTACACACTCCTCACGCTTATATATATATATATATATATATATATATATATATATATATATATATATATATATATATATATATATATATATATATATATATATATATATATATATATATATTATATATATGTGTAATATAAATATTATTGTAACTGATGTAATAAAAATTATCTAGTCTATTTACATTAAGTCGTCAGTATCCTAAATGAATACAATAGAAAAAAGAAATAAACATAACTAATACACAATTTCCTTGCTACGGGCGATCTACATTAGAACCATGACCAATCACAATATTTGTTTAAATGATTATAGAAAAAGAAATAAAGATTTTATAATCGTTGTAGAAAGATTGAAACAATAATAATGTTAATCTATCAGCAACCATTACAACATACATAGCTGTTGCAAATATAGTAATGTGATAATATATTAATCTCCAAAAGTGAACACCGTAACAAGAGTGTTCCAACAATGACTCACTAGTGAGCTAAGGATGTCATCCGGGACGTTTCTCTCAATATGGCATAACGAGCGGGCCGCCGAATGGGAGAAGATAATAGGAGCCCTGGATGTTTTCAGGACGTCCCTGGCTGTCCTTGCAGATGAATGGGACACGTCGATCATCATCCCGAGGCGATTCATCTCCAAGATCATCTCCTGGAGGGAATAAAAAGTGTGTCGCCATGAATCAGGGGGACAGCGCAAAAGGTTTAAGAGTCCATGTGCTACCTACTTGAATAGCGGTCATAGCCATTGTTCTTGTCAGTTTTTTTCTTACGTTCAGTCATGCGCGATTTTTTTTTTTTTTTTTTTTTTTTTTGGCCTGTTGCTGTTTTGGGCTGGTATATTAATGGTCTTTATAACGAATAGAAATTCACATAAATTAGTCATTTTTTTAGGTATTCCAAAGAGCACTAGGATTGAAATAAAATAGGAAATGTTATTTAGGTTGAATATCTGCGTCTATGCAATACCAAGATTTAAACGCCACATTATGTATTTTATTCATGTAAATTATTATCGTCACAGATTCCTTTAGAAAACCCAAACTTCCCGCTGTTTGTGAACATAAGCATAATGGCTCACATTATTAGGTTAACTAAGTTAATCACGTAAGTTTGAGTAACAATGCCAATCACATTGGCATTAGTGCTTAATAACTGGAAACCGTCTATGGTCAAATAAATATTAAATCTCTCTCTCTCTCTCTCTCTCTCTCTCTCTCTCTCTCTCTCTCTCTCTCTCTCTCTCTCTCTCTCTCTCTCTCTTACACGCATACACACACAAACAAACACACACATATATACACTTGTATATTGATATGTTTTTCTGTGTGTGGGGGTGTGTGTGTACGTGTGTGCGTATTGTGGGTGTGTGTGTGTGTCTGTGCTATTGTGAGTTTAGCCACAATGGCTTCTTAGTTTTTTTTCGTGTAAGCTCTTCACTGCAACCTTGATTATGAGTGGCAGCTCCAACCATCTTGTTCGGAAGGACAATGAAATACACTTCATACTTACATACGTATGTCACAATTACATTAATTTAACTACAAGTGGAGTATACCCATCCTCACCATCTAGACGTTAGGAGGTCTTTTGAGCGATTATTTTGTGATGAAATTGAAGCCTCCTAACCCTTTTCCCTTCGGGTGCGACCCACGAGAGTTGAACAATATTTACGGTTTTTCCATTATGGTTGACCATCCTTCTTTCCAATATGTCCCTAAATCAATCCAGCTGCCTCTCATATTGATTATAAGCAATTTCATGCCAAGTATTTCCTTTTATCCAGATTGCCACATTTAATTACATCTGTTTAGACCTGATAACGTACTTTTAGATGCATTGTTTGATTACTTCTACATTTGTACAGAAGAGGAGAAAACCTTGATCATGTTGTAAGAGGATTTTGTCATATTTTAGTGCAGTATGCTTATCATTTTACGTTCTCTTGATTAACATTTAATTTCCGTTTCTTACTGGTATTCATTTTCCTTCACCCGTTTTAATCATGTCATTGCGTGGCATTGATATCTTGCACAATGTATCATATCCTTGAAATTGCTAGTGTTCTCATTCTTATATAGCTTGAATATTACAAATGTAATATTTCTTCTTTACCTTTGAACACTCATTTTTCATGCAGTTACGTGATACTTATTTTTCGTACCAAAGGGAAAATCATATTTTCATTCCTGTCACGTAACTGTACGCAGAAATATTTATTCTCTTACCTTACCATAAGGAGTCAGACCACGAGCATTCGGAGGCTGGGATAATCGTTCGGAGCATTCTGCCCTGCAGAATAAAAAAATATTTTGTGTCAGTATGAATTATCGACGTCAACAATCACTCAACAAAACAGTCGATTAAATGGCATAAATAAAAGTTAGATATTTTAATTTTGTATTGGTATATGATCTGTCAAATGAAATGGATTCAGTCATTTTATGTTTTGATAAGATCATTGCATGGATGAACCACCCACTGTTCAGTAAACATTTTTATGATTGTATGAAAAATCGTACATTGTTGAAAATGTAATAACAGACTGTAAATGATTTTTATTGCATATAGTAGAGATGCACCTTGCATGAATGAATTATTCAATGTTTTCATTCCAGACTGATTCACAATAAAAAAAAAGCGAAAATATTTACTTTCAATCTGTTGAGCAGAAGATTAACTTAGGATTTTCACGATCAGGAAATACGTAACAATTATGCTTTCCCACTCGTAAAGGAGTTTTTATCTACCATTTTTGGGGGGGTGGGGTTGGGGGGCGGGCGCCCACTGAAAGATGAGAACTTCAAATCCACTAAGCAGAAAATGGAATGGTAAT
>NC_089750.1:58762206-58769706 GCF_040412425.1 Macrobrachium rosenbergii
GAGAGAGAGAGAGAGAGAGAGAGAGAGAGAGAGCCCATTCTCAGTATTCCTATTTCTGTAAACCTACTGTTTATTTCTTTCCCGTAGGAGTCCCAAAACTGAATGAGGAAACTGTTCGTCACCTTTAACGTGTAAAACGGGCTGTAACGTCGTCCTCGGGAGATGAAATTTCGGAATTGGAAAATCGTCAAGACCCACCTGAGGAAGAAGTGACAAGGACGGTCTCCCTGGGACTGGCAGCGATCATTCTCTTGACGACGTCGATCTGCTCCAGCAGCAGCTGCACCGAATTCAGGTATTGGGCCTCGCATGGGACGTACACAGACCAGAACTGTTGTTGGGAATTATTAAACACATAAAGCATCCGTTTCACTGATGAATTGCGGGTCTGTTTCATGATTCCAACATTCGTTTCAATGTTCGAAAGTTTTTTTTGCTGTTGATTATATCACGAAAATCAAAATTAAGGGGATTTTTTTTGTAAGGAGCTTTACAACTTTAAGATTCATTTGATATTCTTGGTGTAATATACTGGTATGGGTTGTATTCTCCACTCACTGGGGTATCTGCTAAAACACAGACATAAACAGACACTGAGCGAACGAGTTAAAACAAATCTACGTACAACTACGTTACCATAATAATGATAACCACGTATCATAATCACTCCGTACTTTGCAGTTAAAATAAATATCATTAATAGGACATGCTGTGCAGTAAGTGGTTTCCTTGTTGCATCAGGAACTCGTATATAAAACAACTCTACGGTAATTTGCTGTAACATTTCACTATATTGTCTGTTTCTCCTTTGAGGCGTTCGGTGGGGTGGGGGAGGGCGGGATTTAACATATTCCAGCTTTATTGATAAAGACAAAAATATTACGCCTGAACATAGTAACAAATTTCACAGTCACTTTGCATTACCAACATCATACTCATAACGTTCAATGTCATTCGCTCGTTAAACTCAGACTTGTTTTTGTTTTTTTAATGTATATGTTTTTTTACTGGTTTTTATATATGATAATAATGATAAGGAAAGTGTTTCTGAATTCTTGATAAACTTCTAAAAGAGCATAAAACAATTCTTTTAATAAGGATAATATCTCCACTCTCAGATAAGAACAGAGACACGGTCACAGAATGTCGTGAAATTATGGTTTTTGCGAACGCAATCTTTAGTGTGTCACAGGAAACTGGGCGGCTGTCTTAAACTGTTTTTCACGATATTTGCTCATTTAAGGAAGCCAACAGAATAGTTTCCAAATGAAAAAAGATTTATAGTGTTTAATTTAGGATCGAAATTATTTGTTGGTAAATTTTTCATTTAAGCGTGCACGTTGCTATAATTATAACTAAAAATTAAGTTCAGTGTTCTCCCGCTGACGTTTAGAGATAAGTTGCGCCTAGTATGATCGACATTTTGATAAAAATATAATTCTTGCCTTCAAAACGTGTCAATAGTAGTGATAATTATAAGCAAAAGAAAAAGAAGTAAACTTTCATGTGGAAATGAAACTTGTCAGAATTGTTATCCTACGCATCCATCAAAACAGTAGGCATTTATCACTCACGAATGCCTATTTAAACCTTGATTTCTGCATGAAATAAAAAGATTTATGTAACGGAATATTTTCGTTGGTACTCTACGGACCTAACGTTCCCACACCTTCGGCTCTGCTGGCCTATACCCTTAATTGTTATTGTCATAATTGCTGTGATGCATCTTACATTCAAACAATGGTAATTTTGGTTTGCATTATAGCACTCTTGCTTAATCAAGCATATCAGAATTATTCAACAAGAGAGAGAGAGAGAGAGAGAGAGAGAGAGAGAGAGAGAGAGAGAGAGAGAGAGAGAGAGGCTGGGGGGCTTAAACCCTCTAAGCTTATTACCATGCATCAGCATTATGCTCTTACGAAAAAACTTAGCTCTAAAGTTTTCTTCTCTTTACTGAGTCTTTAAACTTACTTGGGTCAACTTTTAAGAATGAATCTCTATCAGAGAAGTTACGATTTCCATTAGATGAGTTGTATTCACTTTTAAACGCAATCCATATAATTATCAACGTGAATGGAAAAGTGGAAAAGGCATACTTTGTTATGAAAAGTATAAATTCTGAATATATTACATATTCTATCTTTTAATTAATTCAGTAATTGAAATTATTAGTCTCCGCATCCAGGACACATTTCACCTGATGGAAACCGGTCAGAGAATTTCAACATGTGAGAGCAGACTCCGAAGCGGGCTCTTCCTTCATATTTGATGAACAACTAATGGGATCTTGCTTTTGACATTCACGGACGCAACAATATATTGAATTTATTTGTCCATTAATGAGTGATTGATGATGATAATGATTACACACGAAGATTTACATAGAGGTCTTTTAAACTTCCATTGCAGTGTTGTAGATAAAATTAACCGATGTTTATTGTAAATATTTTGTTGGATGATTGAACGGGTTAGTATTAATAATAATTTATATCCTGAAAAGTTTGAATACTGAATAATAAGCATAATAGAGATAAAAATTATATATACACACACACACATATGCATATATATATATATATATATATATATATATATATATATATATATATATATATATATATATATGTGTGTGTGTGTGTGTGTGTGTGTGTGTGTGTCGGAAATATAGATTCTGATTGCATGATATAACCTCCACAAGATACAGTGTGCGTAATATAACATTCTTTTCATATATTCATGTATGTACAGTATGTGCCCGTGTGTGTGTGGAGAGAGAGAGAGAGAGATGGACTGTGCTGAACCATCGCTTAAATTATGGCATGAAGTCTCACATAGTTGGACATGAAATGGAATATATGCAAAGGCGTAGGGGCTTCTTATCTCACAGCTGCATTATGCTCTTTCATGTAAATTCAGCTTCAAAGATATCCCGGTTTTTTTGGAGGCTTTGAAGTAAGTTGGGTCAACTTAACAGACTAACTCACCGGCAGATAAGTTGGAGTTTTCTTAAGTGTGTTTATATTTTCTTTTGCTGAAAAAATATTTATGCACGAAAGCGACTGGTACTGATCAAGATATCTACAATGTCGAGAGGAAAAAGTATATGAAAAGGATGTTATATTGCGCACGTTGTATCTTGTGGAGGTTATATCATGCAATCAGAATCTATATTTCCCTAATTAAACTATTGGATAGTAAGTAAAATTATGTACGCCACTCAGAGAATGAGATTTAGATTTTATACTTATTAAAACCGCATAGAACTAAATGTTACGAGGCTGAAAATATAATGATAAAGCTCTAAGGCATTCAGATTGCAATAGCAGTATCAGCTCCGTAGCAAGCGATTTTGGCATTCTGTTCAGTCCCTGCATATCTTATGGTTAATTTCCATTTTCCTACGTCTAGAATAAAAGGCATTTGAGGAAACCACGATAGAGAGGAAAACCCTTTTACGGTTTTATCTTTAGTACGATATTAAGAACAAGCGCAACATTACACAAATTTTATATGGCGTATCTGCACTCATAGTCTAGCTGGAAGGGAAATGCTCTCTCCGCAATATTTAAGTAAGCTTTTAAATTCCATTTTTTTTTTTTTTCAAAGTAGACCAAATTTGTACCGTAACTTTCTTCCTGATACCTAGAACAGTAGAATAAAAATTATTTCGTTGGAAATAGGATGAATTTTGCTAAGAAAAGTTGTCAACAGTCATTTTGTTTCTCAGTTGTATAGATATTTTTACCTTTTTCATTTTTTTCTTTTTTCAAAGTACAAGTTTTTCTTTCAGTATCTGAAGGATATAAAAAAAAAAAATTAACAAATTCATAAGACTCTCTACAGACAGGTAACCTTTAAAAACTAGTGGCCTTGACTTGCTAATCTTTTCATCCTCGTGTCAGTCGGAAAAACTCAGAACTTGTTCCAATTATTTCTTTGATGGGAAGACTATACAAGCACTCATGGCTTTTACAAGAGCCCATGTGCGTATAGTTAATAATTGGCAATAAAATTCTTTGGCGAATTAAGAAAACAATTTTGTTAAATATGATGTAAAAGTGATGAAGTTGCCATCTTTACCACATCATTGTATATGGTCATCAGCATAATCACATATATACATAACATACATACTTACATAAATACATACACACACACACACACACACACACACACACATATATATATATATATATATATATATATATATATATATATATATATATATATATATAATATATATATATATATATATATATATATATATATATATATATATATATATATATATATATATATATATATATATATATATATATATATATATATATATACATAATATAATACATACATACATATATATATGTATGTATGTATGTATGTATGCTGACCACCTCTGTCACGAAAGAGTTACAGAGAAAGCTGGAGAAAGGCAGGTGGTGGGCGTAGGCGAAAAAAACTGGTCAAATCTTCACTCACCTGACCTGCAACATGACCTCTTCTTAGTCTTGGAAGGTCTGTGTGAGAGAACGGGGATTTCATCCATGGCTTCTCCTGCGTGAGGTCTTTGGAGAGGTTAAATGAATGGAGTTTATTGTGTAGAAACATCCTCAGGTTCCATGGGAGGTCATTGTGCCTGCCAGAGGAAATTCTTAGTGTTATTTTTCTTTTTATTATGGATTTTTCTTTGCAGTTAAAAGTGTGGCATGGAATCTCTGTGTACAAATTCACGTTATAATGCTAATGTTGCATTTTATAGTTGTGCATTGTTTGTAGAATATGAAAAAAAAATTTCAACTCAGAATATAGATGTCAACAGGAAATTTCACCAAATTTTTAAACACTCTGAATATTTAATGACTATATATATATCTAAGCTCAGTTTCTATAAAACTATTCCAAATATTCTCAAAAATATAAAAAGAAAGTCACTTTTATATATTAGTATATCCAACCATTACTTGCCGCAAACATATCACCGACTATACATTTCCACCTCCTCAATTCAAGAGCCAAAAGAAGCAGTCCTCCAGGGAGTGATGCAGTGGCTTTTAACTTGATTGGATCAGGTTATCTGTATGTAAAGCATCCGGGGAAATTGCAAAGCCACTCGATAGATAGGGATATTTGATGTAAATGTGTATGCATACATCTACTCTTGCATAAAAGTAAGTACACGTAGTGTTATGAGAAAACCTTTAGTTGTCCTTTTTCCCCATCCACAACTTCGAAATTCGGTGTGAGAGAGGTAAAGTTTCTCTTTTCATTTCCTCTTTAGGTTTGTAAAGGATTATAGTTTTCAGTATGTCAACAATTACAGAGCGTCAGTTTTCATTGACTTGCCATTGTATTTCAATGTCTCAGCTTTGTCTGGAGGATGGGAAAGTTCCGAAGGAATTAGAGAGAAATCTAATGAATCCTTTCTGTGAAGATGAAGGCGATAGAGATGGTTGTAAGAATTAAAGGCGATAACATTACTTAGCGTACCTGAGAAAATATACGATAGGAGTTTATTTGGGAAGGCAAGACACGTAAGAGATTTATAAGCGAAGAACAGAGTTGCGTAAAATAAAAATTAAGAGGATATGAGGATGAGATATTTATCAAGAATTAGTTATGCAAGAAACATCATTGTTGATTGTTTAGGAAGATAATTTATTAAGTGATTCAAAGCGAATCGTGTGTTAGAATGTGTAATGGAGAAGCCTTAGTTTGTTGTAAAATTGGACTTGAGACAAGGGAGTGTTATGTCCTTATGACTGTTCAATTATTTTATTGGTGGAATGCTGTGGTGAATTAGAGAAACAGCAATACATGTAACAGTTATATCATAAGAAATTGATTCATGAAGGAAGTGCAGAATGACTGACGAAGGTACAATACTGCTTGGGATATGAAAGAGTACATGCTAAAGGTAACGAGAGAGTTCGAAGCGTTTGTAAGAAGAGAAAACTAAAAATAAATGTGAGCAAAGAAAACATTGTGACGGTAATTAATATTTATGTGGATGATGTAAGAATGTAAGTTGTTGATTTGTAGAGGCATTTAAGAGTAAGTGTAACCGATGAGGGTGGGAGAGATAACTGGTGAGTCACAAAATTTGTGAGGCAAGAAGGCAGCAAGGTGTTTGCAAAAGATTGGTAACTGACCATGATGGCCTCAGGAACCTTTATGGAAGTGAAGTGCGTACATTGAATCCAAATAACATGATAAAAAGGTTGACACTGTTGAGATGAATTGTTTGCATGATTATTTTTGGTCCAGATTAGGAAGAAAAGTTGAGAAATCTGAATGCAAATAAATGTTATAAATGCAAACATTAGTGAAAGGAAAGATCAAAGAGTTTTGAGATGGTTTGGTCAAGTGGAAAGAATACAGACATACATGAATACTGAAGAATGTGTAATTCGTCATTGTTATTAAGCATAAGGAGTGAGAGATAGTTGGAGTGATAAAAGTGTTGGAAGTGAGGTGTCCTACTATCTAGTAAGAATGAGAGTGCGTACAAAATAACAAAATAAAAGGAAATGGTACAACGATTATTGTTAGGGTGGTAGTTTGAGGTACTGATGATGAACCTTATACATACACACACACACACACACACACACACACACACACACACACATATATATATATATATATATATATATATATATATATATATATATATATATATATATATATATTATATATATATATTTATATATATATATATATATATATATATATATATATATATATATATACAGTATATATACACATATATATATATATATATATATATATATATATATATATATATATATATATATATATATATATATATATATATATATAGAGAGAGAGAGAGAGAGAGAGAGAGAGAGAGAGAGAGAGAGAGAGGTGTTCATGTGCGTGTGCACATAAAAACACCAAGAGAAATAATATTTTTGTAAAAATCGTTTAAAAAAAATTCAGTGCAAAAAGAGAAAGTAAAAAATAGGTCATGCATTGTTATCTGAACTACATAAATCTACGGCAAGAGAACTCCCTTTGAAATGTCACTTGGAAAGAGAATGATTGAGAGCCATTGGCCCCGTACTTGATTGAAAGGCAGTGGTTCATTAACCAGCCGTAATTTCAACAGGGACAAATTTTATTTTGGAGCGGAATGGAAAATTCCACGCTTTGGTTGTTATATGGGTTATATGAAAGGTAGTTTTTTTTTTTACTGTATTGGGGGTGAATATTGATTATTTACTATATATATATAATGATTATTATATATATATATATATATATATATATATATATATATATATATATATATATATATATATATATATATATATATATATATATTTTGTATATAATTTTTTTTGTATAATAACCGTTGTTTGTCGTTACACTGATGATATTATTCATGTCATAAGATTTCTTGGAGAATAATTATGCAAATAGCTACTGGCGAAATGGTGGGTATTTGACAGAACTGCGTATGTGGAACACTGTGCAAGA
>NC_089750.1:58774706-58782206 GCF_040412425.1 Macrobrachium rosenbergii
TATATATATATATATATATATATATATATATATATGTGTGTGTGTGTGTGTGTGTGTGTGTGTGTGTGTGTGTGTGTTGTTTGTGTGTATATATGCAGACACACACACACACACATATATATATATATATATATATATATATATATATATATATATATATATATATATATATATATATATATATATATATATATATATATATATATATATATATATATATATATATATATATATATAACCGTGCGGGGTGTGTGTGTGTGTATGTTATATGTGTGTCTGTATGTACTATTGTTTGTAATATATACATGAGAACGTATGGATACAAGTTCAATGCTTGCTGAAATTAGTAAGCGTATCAGTAATTTTCACTTGCGGCTTAATTTATAGACAGATAGATAGATGGAAATGAACAAAACTTTTATTTCAACATAAATATCATTTATTGATAACCTAATCACAATTTTAATCAGCGGTTGTCACAGTATAACTAGCGATCGCTTCTGTATGGAAATAAATTTCTTTACTTTGCGTTGCCTACATATTTTCCTTCCGTTCTGCTTTCATGTTTTACTTTTGCTTGCTTTTATAATTCATAAAAGGCCGACGAATGCTTTTAATGTGTCCTCTTGGCCTGGGGTCACCCATTCCGAAGGGTTTTATTGCTTTCCTTACAGCGAGGATGTATGTATGTATGTATGTATATATATATATATATATATATATATATATATATATATATATATATATATATATATATATATATATATATATATATATATATATATATATATGTTTATATATATATGTTTATATGCATTATATATATAGATATATGTATAGATACATACATATATATATGTATGTATGTATGTATCTATGTACTGTATATGTATATATATACACACATGCATATATGCATATATACATACATATTCTTATATGTATGTGTATATATGCATACATACATACGTATAAGAATATGGTGATAACAGTCTTAGCAGAAATCAGTTAGATTATTATAAGGCATATTGATAAGGCATGACAATTACCTCGGGTAAAGCCACTTGCCTGAAATGTTTTCGTTTAGCCTTCCTCTTCTTGAAGAGGACAAAAATCTTGATTTTCGTAAGGTGTTATGCTATCAAGAAGACCTGTACAAAATTCCTTTTCCCATTTTTCGTTAAATGGAAAAAAACAACTTTGAAAGCAGAAGGAATTATTCTGTAGGTTTATAATTTTTTGAACGATGGCTGGTCTTCGTTAATGGCCATTTAATTGCCATCAGAATAACAATAATTCATTAATATTCTCTTCCCCGGGCTCTGATCATTGACATTTAATGTTTTCGTGATTTATAATGTACGAAACCGTTTGCCATTTTATAAAATACTTTCAATTTACTACTACTTCGTTATTATTATTATTATTATTATTATTATTATTATTATTATTATTATTATTATTATTATTATTATTATTATTATTATGGAGAAGACCTATCAAGACATTGATGTTGAAAATTATAGCTTTCTTACGGAATTTAATTTGTTAAGAGTCTTTTGCTGTTCGTCTTATAAGACGATTATGGTACACTATATACAAATTAAATGCCGCAGGAACAGCTGTTGTTATTATTATTATTATTTTTAAAGGATGGCTGCATCGTGCGAATTGATCTTATATTGAGTTTTCTACATTTTTCTTATAATTCGCTTCTCCCGTACACTGATATTGGTCAACAACTGACCAATGTTCATGATTTGGCGAATATAAACAGCGTTTATTCAGCAGTTTTATTTTTTGTTTAGGTGCAGGATAGTGAAAACCTACGTGGTAAACCCGTAGACTTTCCCGCAGATCCTTTCGGCGTTTCTTCTGTCGTCTTTACCAGCAAATGGATTAGTGTGTACACGAGAAGCGAATTATAAGAAAAACTGAGAAAACTCAATATAGGATCAGTTCGCACTATGTATCCATCCTTTTTAACAAGAAATGCTTGAGAGAGGGTCTGCTTCCTTCCTATATTATCATTATTATGTAGTGATATTCATGTATCTCAGAGTTCATTATTACTGCACTGATGGAAACCTTTCCTCAGTGTTAGTTCATCTATTGTTCATTTACGCCGACCGTATGATATACAACTTCAAACGAAAATTTACTTATCAATGTCTGCCATAAATTTACAACAACTGGAAACTTAAACTAAGAATGACGCAGACAAGGGAAACGACCCAAAATCTGGCTGCTCACGACGCTCGAATTGAATGTTAAACTCACAGTAAATTATCTTCCAACAACGAGTTCCCACTGCGGTTTAGTCATGGTTGATGCAATGCAGAACACCTGAATGTTTCGCAGTGACATATAATTTGTTGGAAATTCGCGTGGAAACTGGTGGCTCTGCGGACAGGAGAACATTAGACTTATGGATATTTATGCAGGAAGACACTATTTGCTTATAGTCATCTCTGGGATGCAAGCATTCTCTTTAATGGAACTGTTTTTTCATGTAAAATTTTTAAAACAGAGAGAGAGAGAGAGAGAGAGAGAGAGAGAGAGAGAGAGAGAGAGAGAGAGAGAGAGAGAGAGAGAGAGAGAGAGAGAGAGAGAGAGAGAGAGAGAGAGAGAGAGATTTTCAGTGATGATAAACGGAATAACCGCCCTAGAAAAAAAGGATAATTAAATTGTATAACGAAAAGATAATACTGAATGCGATGTTGTCGAATCAGAAAGATATCCAGGATGAAAACACGTTTAAATCGCACTGAACTACAACAAATTTAAGTTGGCCGCGTATTGGGAAACAATAAACAATTTACGTACTGTCAAATATGTTAGTCGACATAATTTTCCAGTGTAAAATTACTCATGGCCAGAAGTTGAAACACGATACAAATATGATCATTGGATCAGTTTTGCTTACGGAGTTAAAAATAATATTGCATCGGTTCAATATACTTTATCTTTTGCCAATACGATGGGAAATAAAGATTGTATTTTCTGCTACGCAATATTGATACGATATATATTGATATATATATATATATATATATATATATATATATATATATATATATATATATATATATATATATATATATATATATATATATATATATATATATATATATATATATATATATAATACTACATATATATATATATATATATATAATATATATATATAAAATATATATATATAATATATATATATAATATATGGTTTCAACGTTCAAATAGTGTTTTATATATATATATCGTGTATGTGTGTAGGGATTATTGCCTTGAAACATTCAATGCCATTGTTTGGAGACTGTAAAGTCACCCTGAGTAAGAACAATGATGATATTGGTACGATACAAGCTAACTTAATGGTCCCTATCCTAACCTAACCCAACCAAGGTCGGCAATTCAACCTTGTACTCATTCGGTATCGATTTTTGCTTGAAACGCTTCCATAATGCCAGACTGGATCCTAATTGTTGCTGTTGTTGTTGTTGTTGTTATAGATTTAGCAGGTCTGATGTCAGCATGTGGTCTTACTATGTTCTCATGCTGTATATATTTCCCAAAATCCAGTCACTTGTTGCCAGTTATGAAACCCAAATTTTGGCACAATTTTCGTAAAACACAGGCGACCAAACAACCAAACCAAAAACATGTTAGGGGTAATGAGTTCGATGCGTGAATGTTATATATATATATATATATATATATATATATATATATATATATATATATATATATATATATATATATATATATATATATATATATATATATATATATATATATATATATACATATATATGAATATATATATATATATATATATATATATATATATATATATATATATATATATATATACATATATATATATATATATATATATATATATATATATATATATATATATAAACATTCCATTGAAATGTAAGGTACATTGTAATATATGTGTCCAGAAATACAGTTTTTTTTTATTAATTTGTTGCCCATGACTGATAAGGATTGATACGACTCGTATGAAAAGATATACAGTTGTGATTAAATTTAATCCCTTTAAACACTCTAAAAGAACCGGCCGTTGGGGGAGCATGAGGTCACATTAACTCTTCTGCGGACACCGGCCAGCACTTTAGTGAGACAGAAAATGATGGGGATAAAGCGATTAACGTGGTTTAACTCTTTTCCGCTTCAACTGCGGGAACATTTTTGCCGCATTGTGGAGCCTCAGTCTCCCGTCAAGCTTCATACTGCGAATTACCTTCGCATTTTTTGCAACAGAGAAAGTCTTAAAGTTACTTGTTCATTACTGAGTGGCCAGTGCATTGGTCAGAACTCGCTGTCAGGTATTCTAGTTCAATGCGAAAACTTGTATAAATGTCATAAATGGACACTTATTTATGAAAGCTCGTACCTTCTTTCTCTCTCTCTCTCTCTCTCTCTCTCTCTCTCTCTCTCTCTCTCTCTCTCTCACACACACACACACACACACACACACACACAAGCAAGCTGTAAATTGAAATGAAGACTATTCAGAACACTATCGTTAAATGATATGGTATTACTTAGGAATCTATTTATCTTTTTTTGGATACCTGAAATGCATTTCCTGCATACGTGATGTCTTTAAGCTTTACTACATCGATATAAGGATTCCCCTTTTCTTGCATTCGTTATCATCCATACTTGAATATCAGTAAGTCCTGTTTAAATAGTTATTCTACTTTTAATTCTTGATCGACTCGTAGATGATGTTATTTGTCACCGATATTATTCGTGATTATAATTAATACCCAAAACCTACGCCCTATCGACACCCTGATATGCATTCGAATATTTTAGTTGGATGTCCTTCATATCCATTTAAACTTTAGTTTCAACCGCTGTCAACTTTCGTATCATCCTGGAATTCTAAGTAAATGGGTCATTCAATTTTTATATCAAATCCATTTTCAGCTATGATCCGATATAGTCAGTCTGCCCTTGCTTTTACAGAATTTCAGTGGTGTTTTTATAACACTGTATTCATATCTTATTTTTTGTACAAAAGTGAGTTCCAATGATAACGGATAAAACATACAGCCAGGCCAATCTTAGAAAGTAAGTTTATCATTTAAAATCATACAACTATTACAGTGACAGGGCTGCAGTAAATTCTGGCCACTCAAACTCGTCATACACTGACACAAACAATAGAAAAATTTATATTCATATGCATGTCTCCTGTCCAATTATTAATGGTACTGGATTACCGGATACGATTTATGTTGCACCTGCATATTGCAATCAGGATTTGATATACACACATCGTCAAAGTTATTATTGTTGTTATGATGTTGCAGAGATCATGGCTGACTATCAGACATATACGCATTCATGTTTTCATCAGGAGCCGGCCACCACCAAATTGATATTTCCAGAAACAAAATCAGAATTAATGCGCTATGTATATCAATTCTCTAATACTTGTTAAACATGCACAATACATAAGTCGGCCATCGTCATACGGAGGTTTCATTAGCAGCCTGTTAATCACATTTCCTTCATTGCATACTTTTCCATTTACCTTCCATGCTCGCGTAGTCTTCCAGAATATCAATAGCCGTTATAATACCTCTGCCTCTACGTCCGCCTAGCAATTTCTGAGCCGCTCACTTCCTTTGATAGACATTTTTGAAATTGCTCTTTTAACAACCCGTCTTCCTCACACTCTCCCAAAAAGAGAAACTTAGCTCAAAACGTTTTACGTTTTTATATCTTTATTAACCTTTAAAATACGTTTGATGTTAACGTTCATGCCATTTCGGTCACCTGTACTCTACATGTACAGAAAAAAAATATTAAAAGCACTGAAACAAAAGAGGACGGCATCGGAAGAGCACATTTTGTTGAATCTAGTAGGACTTCCCGCTAAACATTGACCCAGTAGCCCGATATCCGCAGCAATGATTTCAGTGTTCGGTTTCATCCAGCTCAGATGACTTCAGCTCAGCAAACATGCATGACTTCAATTCGCCAATATTGGCACTTTGTTGCAACTTGTTGCAGAGGTGACGGCAAGATGACAAAATATGCTAGCAAATGTGACTACAACATCAAGCATTTTTCTTCAAGTCATGCGAATCCCCCAATTTATGGAATCCTAATTTTATATGAGAAACTTTTAGAGAGATTTACACACTTCACGTCTGCATATTTTATAAAATGTTCATTTTACATGTAATGAGTATAAAACAAATATTCTGAGGTCAGGATTAGCTGTGGCAGGTTCAAATTGTAAACAGAGGTCATAAAAATACCTCAGCATTTATTTTGTACAAGTTGCTGTTGTAAAATTAAGTTGGCATTATACTCGCACGAACTCTTGTTCTTTTTAGTATCCAGTAATTAAAATGAGCTGCCGTGCTTGCAGCCTGGAGAGCTCTTAAGGATTATGAGCGTAACTGTACAGTACGCAACGAAGAAGAAAGATTGTAAAATCATATAAATTTTTTCTTTAATCCGAAGGTATTTCAGAGAATAGCAGAAGAAAATGTCAGCTATAAATAACGGGAATCTTATTTATTACATGGTATCGCGTAGTAGATGGCACACTTTTTTTTTCATCTGACCTACAGCCGCGACTTTGCTATGTATACGTAAACAACTTTAAAGAGGGCAGGAATAAATTCCCGTTAAGGAACTGTACAAGATATACAAAAATTCCTGGACTGAGAAAAATAGCGGATACGCGCTCCATATATCTGTATGGCTTGTAAACATTCTCATCGTAATCTGGATATCGCTTTTCCCTCACAAACGTAATATATTCTCGCTCGGGTGATACTGTTTTGATTCTTGCTGGTCTCAAATTTTGATATGTATTTGAATACTATGCCTCTCGCCGCACTGTCTCCGTTCTTTGCTATAAAGATATTCATTTGACCAATCCTTAGTATACGTCCCTCGTTTTCAGATAGTGACTCATGCCTAAAGAAATCCCGATCGTTGAATTAACTCTTACAAAAGGCAGTATCTCAATTTATTCAATCTGAAACTAACGGTTATCAACAATTTATTCGAAAACTCGGCCACCAGTTAAAACCTATCAAACTATCTGCAAACTATGATGCAGTATGAATTACAAAGTAATCATAACATTTCTAAAACTATTGGGACCATTGGGAAAATTCATGCTCATAACAATAATTGTAATCTTTCAGGGTCGTGCAAAAGCGGTTTACACTAGCCAAGTTCCCTTTCCAATGTACAGTTAAATCCGAAACTTTGGTTTGGTAACTTTCTTTAAAGGGATTTCATACCACCCTTCCAATCAGTTCGAAAAGTTTCCCCCTAAACAATTGTCGAACATTGGATTTCCACTTTAGCTTCCCCTTTCATCTTTTATTACGCCATATATTCAGAAACATTCTCTCTCTCTCTCTCTCTCTCTCTCTCTCTCTCTCTCTCTCTCTCTCTTTACATCTTTGCTTGTTTTGTCTTACCACACAC
>NC_089750.1:58787206-58789706 GCF_040412425.1 Macrobrachium rosenbergii
TGTTGGCACTTAATTTATTATTATTATTATTATTATTATTATTATTTATTATTAAATTTCCTTTTTGTTACTGCTGTCGTTATTCTTCTTCTTCTTCTTCTTCTTCTTCTTCTTCTTCTTCTTCTTCTTCTTCTTTTCTTCTTTATTATTATTATTATTATTATTATTATTATTATTAGAGTCTTCTTCTTCTTTATTATTATTATTATTATTATTATTATTTCCTTTGTTACTTCTTCTTCTTGTTTCACTTCTTATTATTATTATTATTATTATTATTATTATTATTATTATTATTATTATTATTATTATTATTATTATTATTATTATTATTATAGAGTCTAATTTGTATAGAGTCTTCTCTATTCGTCTGACAATCAGGTTTCCTGAGGACATATAAAGATTTATCGTTGTCTTTATATGTCCTTAGGAAACTTGATGCACCAGCTACACGCTGATGAAAAGAAGAATGTAAGACGAATAGAGAAGACAGTCATCTTATTCGACTGGGTGGTTTTTATAGTGTGGGGTTCCGGGTTGCATCCTGCCTCCTTAGGAGTCCGTAATTTTTCTCACTGTGTGCGCTGTTTCTAGTAGCACACACTTCTGCATGAGTCCTGGGGGTGCTTCGGCATCTAGTTTTTCCAGATTCCTTTTCAGGGATCTTGGGATCGTGCTTAGTGTTCCTATGATTATGGGTACAGTTTCCACTGGCATGTCCCATATTATTATTATTATTATTATTATTATTATTATTATTATTATTATTATTATTATTATTATTATTATTATTATTATTATTATTTAAAAGATAAGTTTCTTCTTCACATCTGAACGGACCTAGGATCTCTCGGGTGAGAGAGGTTGACACATTCATATGTAAGTTCATGTGAACGTGCGCACGTTCTAAAAATGCTTATAATTTTATGTTATTTTCAAGTCCTTTCAGAAGGACCTGAGATTAGCTTTGGCACACATTCCACGAGAGGGTAGAACAGGTTCTCCTATCTAATCATAACAGAAAATAAGCAGTATAATAACTATTTTTATAATTCCCTTCATCCTTGATTAACATTCTTGTAATCATATAGAGCTAACTGACAACATTTTTAATATCTTCTGGGTCTCTGAAGTTGGCGTTGACCTACAATATTTGTATGAATTTTTGAAAGCTTTGATCTTTAAATCTTTAATATTTCTAGCATTTTTCAAGTCGTTCCAAGTGTGATATGACTTTCAGAAGGACCTGAGATTAGCTTTGGCACACATTCCACGAGAGGATAGAACAGGTTTTCCTGTCTAATCATAACAGAAAATAAGCAGTATAATAACTATTTTTATAATTCCCTTCATCCTTGCTTAACATTCTTGCAATCATATAGAGCTAACTGACAACATTTTTAATATCTTCTGGGTTTCTGAAGTTGGCGTTGACCTACAATATGTGTATGAATTTTTTAAAGCTTTGATCTTTAAATCTTTAATATTTCTAGCATTTTACAAGCAATTTTAGCATCATCTAAACATAACACATATATATTTTATAAATTAAGAACTGATTCGTAAGGATAAAGTTAAAATAATTTAGAAGCACATAATAACAAACAGCAGCTCTAGCACATGGTAGAACATATTCTGTGCTGACAATTACTAAGGGTAATTGTTAACAAGAGGAACATATTACCTCAAGCACATGTTTAAAAAGAATTTTCTAACATAATTTAAAAACCTAGTGCAATAACAGAACACAATCGAAAGACTCGAGAAAAGACTATTTATTTTAATTATAATAACAAATAGTGATACGTTTTTGTTTTTCTAAGAAACAATGACCGAAATAAACTTTGCTGGGATGATGCTAAGGGTTACTTAAAGAAAAAAAATCACAAAAGAACGTCGGTTCTCCTCCCCGTTACATGATAATGGGCGCTCGGAGAGGAACATTTACTGTAATTTTATTTTCTTGGGAGCTTCGGCAAATGTTGCATGCAAAATTTACTCAGCAAGTGCTCAAAGTAAGTCCTTTCATATTCACTTCGAGTTACTTTACCAATGTTTTTATTGCCCAGAATTATAGCCCCAGGCGAAACATTTGCATGCAGATGTTACAACAGTCCAAAATTAAAATTCCATTATGGGAAAATAAATGCGATGCAGAAAACATTTTTCTCGCTAAAGTGAAACAAAAATCAGGGAGTTGGAAGACAAACAGATATTCGCCTTTATTGCTCTTGCTCTCTGTATCGCGTTAAATAGATAGGTCCATGTGCGGAGACACACTAACATACAGTACACACGCTAACATTCATATAGGTATTCTTCCCATCAGAAGCCTCTTTCCTTTAGAGGGATTGCCTTATTGTCAGCAGGACTTTTTGGATGAGGTAGCTAACCCCATGCCGGTCTTATACCTCCAGCAGATGCTGGTATCCTTACACAGCTAGTCGACTGGTGGACCTTGCAGATGCGACCCTGATGCTTTAAGACTGAGCTATGGGCC
>NC_089750.1:58794706-58822206 GCF_040412425.1 Macrobrachium rosenbergii
AAAACAATTTGCCACTCAGTTAAAAAAAAATATAAAATTCATAAATGCATTGCAACCGTAAACATACAAGCACACATACACTGCTGCATAATTTCCACGCTAACTCAATGCACTCCAAAGCAGGTCTGCTTTAGGAATCTAGGCCACACTCCTGCGCCAGGGAAGCGGCGAAGGTTGACGCTGAGGCCGTTTTAATGCATTCCTATTCTTCTCAATTTGCTGAATGCCTTGTTCCGGATGCCTGTCTCTCGCAGTTATGCTGATTGCCTTATGGAAATGAAGGTCAGATTTGTTCATGATTGTGCTGATGAAGTAGTATATGTTTTTTTTTATTTATCTTTTTTCCTGTGGATATTATAGACAGCTTCGTGACAGCCTATCATAATCGGTATGTTCGTTGAAGAATATGTAGATTACTTTGTTGTTTAGGTTTGTGAAATGATCAGATATGTTCATGATTGCGCTGTTGAAGTAGAATGCACTTTTTTTTATCTTTATCTTGTGGATATCATAGACAGCTTTTGAGACAACCTGTCATATTCGGTATGTTCGTTGAAGAACAAGTAGATTACTTTGTTGATTAGTTTTGTAAAATTAAGGCTTAATTCGTTCACGACTGCGGTGATGAATTAGTGTGTATCTGTTTACCTTTTTCCTGTGGATATTTTAGTCAGCTTCGAAAACAAGCTGTCATATCGTATGTTCCTTGAATTTAAGTGGATTACTCTGCTGATTAATTTATTAAAATTGATATTCAGTGGTTCATGGCCATGATGATGAGTGAGTTTATTGATTTTATCATCTTGTGGACATTGAAGTCACGTATGACACAAGCTGACATAACCAGTATGTATGCTGAAGAATATGCAAATGAGTTAGAAGATTATTTATGGAAAATGAGGTCAGCTTGTTTCATTATATGATAATGAATTAGTGCATTATTTCCGTTATCTCTCATAATTAAGAGTTAAGCCATGTTTTATTATCATGTTGTGATTCAAGTCAAATGCTAAGCCAGGTTGTCACAATCGCTGCGTACTTGAAAACTTCACTGGCTAACTTCCAGATCACCCTACTGGAAAATGAGGTCAAAGTCAGTCATAATTACGCTGAATGACTGTTTTATTGTATTTTTTTTTTTAATCGCCGCTCGAAATCAAGGGCAAGTTTCATGATTGCTTGTCATAACTGCTAAGTTTAGTGATGTTTGCGAAGAACATCTTATTGATGGTGTTTTGGCTAATTTTGCAATGGTTACAACGTTGCTGTATTGCGAGTTAATTCAAATATGTTATCATTTTGCAATTATAATTGTGATTAGCGCCAAAATAATGCACATTGCACAACATGAGAAAACACTCACTTTGATTCAAAACATTCCCAGGGATATATATAGTCTTGGTATTTTTTTGTGAGTTGCAGTAATTGCAATATTAATGTAATACATGGCAATTAAAAGATATTGTGGTTTTCAAACAATAATCGTAATTATGGCCTCCAAATACTTCATTAAACCCAGTCTGAAGGAAAATTGTGTTTTTACCATAAAACATATGCAAGGCAATGACATTTTTAGGAAATTTTAAGGCGACTGTGACCTTGATGTATAGCAAGTAAATCACAGCGCATTGCAAATTTCCTGTCAGGATTTTAGTTACCTGACCAAAATTCAGGAAGGGTCCGCTTATTACGCTGCCTAAGTTAACGTCATGTTCGTGCACATTGAGCCATTATCTCTAAAGTCCTCGACGATTAAGCTGATGAAATCGTTGACAAATGAGACTTTCTTGATTACCTTATGTAAACCGGAATCGACATCATTCGCATGCTATCTGAACGAATAATTCGTCGATCATTAAACATTTATAAATTCGCATAAAGATTAATCGTTATGCACTCTGCAAAACTTTAATGAACAACCTCTTATGGAAAACAAGACAAGACGAGGGAAAAACGCAAATAATTGGGTGATCACATGGTATAAGTTTAGCGTTTGCTTGTTTCTGTACTTCGTTAACTATTATTCGGCAATATGAATAACTAATAAAAGAGAATTAATCTGAATACAATTGTGTAAAGGGTCAAAGGAATAGTGACAGGAAAGGTACATGTCTGACTTTCAGGTCATGTAGCTTTAACTTTTAATATCCTCATGCAATAATCCTTTTTAGAGTATAAAGTTTTATATTTTAATAAACAAAGCAATCTTAATTTTCTTATTTTCATTAGTATTTCAAGTTTCCAGGGTTCAACTCTACCGCCAGTTCCAGAAAGGAGCGGAAAAATTATTATATTTTTTAAACAGTATTATACACAACAATGATGGAAAGAAACTACATTTATTTTAGATTGCCTTTTAATATTAGTTAAATGCAATCTTATGTGCAGTAAAATTTAATAATTATTTTTATTTTATTATTTTTCGGCAATAAATACTAAGAGGTTATAGCATTTAGGATTTATGTTTTGACAGAACAATATAGCACTATAACGTGTTTGACAGAACTCTCGAACATTAGAAATGGGAAGTCTAACAATTTATATTTGTGATGAAGACGTAACGTACAAATTACGAAACGAATTTTTTTTTAGAGTATAGAGGAAGAGAGAAAGCGGAAGAGAGATATTATAAAATCTCCATTGTTCCCTGTGATAAAAGGTATGGAGAAAAGGGAAAAAGCCTCCGGGAACCCACTAACTCGTATTTATGGCCTCTCCCATCAGCCTACCTTTGGCGTCCTTCCCTTTCTCCCTCCCAACATGAAAGGAAAACGTTTCCTCTTTTTCAAAGTAAAGGGGAAGTTGCAGACAACCTTCAGAGAACACTTGAATCTAAGCAACTACTGGGAAGGGCTTTAATGAAAGTGGGAGAGAATGAAAGTTTCCGGGCGACGTTAAAGCGAGGGTAACACGGGTGAGTGACGGGAAATGAAATGAGTATACGAAAAAACGGGGAATGTTTTCTTAACGAACTTCATCCGCAAAAATCAGTGCCACATCCTTGTGATTCGCTTTGAGAGTCTGTTGTGAGACACGACAGACGGCGACGAGGCTCAGGAGGTTAATTAGGCCGAAGTACAACATTCACCAGGACATGTACGTCAAACTAAAGAAGGATCTTAGCAATGCAACATTTTTTATGTTAATAGATAAATGAAAATAAATCAAATAATACCAAGGGACATATTAAAACAGGAATTTACAGGCAATCCGCCATAAGATTTTTGAACAATAAATGAAGTAATTTTCAAGATGACTGATATTAACCGGATGTCATACTTTAACGATAACCCCCCTCCCCCCCAAAAAAAATAACTAGTTAGTGTACATTTTCGTTCTCGAAAAAAATATTCAAGGATAGCTTCGTTAACGGTTCCGAATTTTTGTAAAAAGAGCCGGATCCCCAGCCATTCACTATAAATGAAGTATTTTGCAAGATAACCTAAATTACCCGGCTGTTATGCTGTAGTTATGCCGCCCCCGCCCAAAAAAAAACTAGTTAGAGTACATTCTTGCACGAAGGGTCGCATCTCCAAATGATAGCAAAAGAAACATCCATTGTTATTCGCTTCTAGAAAGTGGTTAGTAAGGCTTTAATGAGAACAGAAAATAGCGTGTGTTAATCCCTTTAAACCAGACAGTTAACTTCTATGGCGTTATTACAGGTTTCCCCTTTGTAAGATTCGGCATTGTGATGTCATTGTAGCGTCATAAAATGCGGAGTTTTTTTGGAGTGAGGTCTTTTTACTGATTCTATAATGCGTCCGTTACAGTTCAAGTGCTTGAATTGAGATGACTTTATTTCTGACAAAGTAAGTTAGTAAAAGGCAATAAGAGCCACAGAAATGTTATTATAATTCTTATAGAATTTAAACGTGCAGACATTTATCTAAGAAGAAAATCTAAAATTAGTAAAAGGTTATCGTTCATTAAAATTCTTCGTAAACAATACAAGAAAAATAATAAAATTATCACTATTTAACATCATCTCTATCCTCTTCAGACAGATTACAGTGACCAATTTCCTAGGATCTCTGTCCCTATTTAGTTATCCCATGGTCAGCTGCGTCCTTTCTGTCCACTGATCCGTCTGTTCTTCTCCACCCATATACTCTAATAAAGTCATCAAAATTGGTGAGCTTTTCAAAATCTACATTTTTTTATATTAGGATGGCATTTTATACCAAGACTCCTCTCAGGGATTGAGGCGAGGCTATTTCAGTAGGGATCCTACCACATAAGAGGTTCCGATTTTTATTGTAAAAAAGGTAGATCCCAATTATTCAAACAACATCATTTAATCATTGATGAAATCAAGAAACTTGAGATGGAATTAAGCAAAGAAACTTTTATTTGTATTGTCACGCTGCAATGTTGAAAGAAAATCACGAGTTGTTTGCGTTGTCTAACTATGAATAAGTTTACTTCACAGATTTTAACCACATGCTTTGTTCTTGTATAATGAGAACTTTGTGACATTTGTATTTAAGACAAAGCAATACGCTATGAGATCACCTAATAAAAATGTGTGTTCCATTAACATATATAGAATACAGCTTAAAGTTGTTTTGTGGATAAGGCATGACAAAACATGTTATGATGGGACTCCATGATGATGAAACGATGTAAAGGATTACCAGGGATTGAAAGGATTTACACAGCCTGGAAAAGTGTCAAGGTAAATCCCGTAAAAAGAGGAAGAGGCTTTGTATCAGTTTTGAATTATGTGATTAATGGCTTCATAAAGAATCTGTAATACATTATTATAAGTGTTGATAGTGTCTGCGTTAATGAAACAAAAGGAAATCTTTGTTAAACATACGGTTCATTTTCTTTCCTCGTTCTCACTTTGAGAAGTCTTTCTTCCCCCAAGTCTTTTAATGGATATACGTTGAAACGATTCCGCTAAGTACTGATAGGCTCCAGCGGAGCTCATCTTTAAGGCTTCGGCAAAATAATCACGTAGCACTGAATTCCAATTTCCCGTTAAATAAAAATAGCGCTCTTCAAGCCAAGAGACTGATGAAAGTTTAAAGAAACCGGCATCTGTGTTTTAGAGAATTCATCCTTTAGACCGGGTTAAAGGAATGAAGAATTTCAAGCTAGATTTATCCTTTTAATTACTTCGATATTCATCGGTTTATGTCTCTGTTTAAATAACTTATTATTACAAATTCCATTGAATATCAAGAAACAACTGAACTCTTGCGAAAACTATATAAGGACTAAACGAAAATAATATGCAAAACAGTATTTCCAACTTGCTGTTCATATGAAAAAACCCTCAGATTACAAATATAATTAACTGTTCCCAGTTGGGCTGCAATTATTTATTTTCCACACCTTATGTATAATATCCATCTGTCTATCTGTCTGTCTATCTATCTTTCACACACACACAAATGTATGTATATATATATATATATATATATATATATATATATATATATATATATATGTGTGTGTGTGTGTGTGTATATATATATATATATATATATATATATATATATATATATATATATAATATATATATATATATATATATATATATATATATATATATATATATATATATATATATATATATATATATATATATATATATATGTATATATATATATATATATATATATATATATATATATATATATATATATATATATATATATATATATATATATATATATATAATGTATTTAGTGTATTTAGCACTGGTCATTGTATCTTTTCATTTCTGTATACGCGTCTTCATATACTATATGTATCTGTCACTAAGGAAATGAGATTTGAGATCCACGAGGATATTTATGTGGTGTGGTAATGTTAGAGTAAGAGCAGACTCAGCCTTTCAAGCAAAAACTTGAATAAAAATACCCAACAGGGGTCTGAAACGGGCCACAGGAAGCCAAAGTAGACAGAGGGTTAAGTAGTAGTTAAATGAAGTTCAAGAAAAGGAAGGTTGTAGAAACAGTAATATGAGAAATTTATAAACTTACAAAAATCCCTTAAGAATCTGAATTTAGAGACACTGGAATGCAATATAGCCCTAGAAACAAACCGGCTGTGTCAGATATGTGCATACTAAATGCATTTATGGAGAAGCGAATCCATTACGTCTTAGCGAACAGTTTTCCATTCAGAATAAGGCTGGAAAAAAATTGCAAGATGCGAGAGCCAGTGACCTTCTTTTGCAAAGGGCACCCTCTTTCACAAACATTTCGAATCCTTGTTGGGTTGCTAATGGCTTTAAAAGGAAAGAGAGACTAGGAGAGTGTTGAAGAACCATTAGGCTCCAAACACTTGAAGGAAAAAAACTCGAACACATTGTTAGGAATATCTTCGGTGTCTAGCAAATTTTCCAAGGGTTGCTTCTAGTCCCTTTTTCCGTAAAGAGGATACATCGCGAGATATTTGCCTCATTTGATTTTTAGGTGACTATGTTTCCTCCCTTTATTATTTTTTGTTTTAGAAATATGGTCCTGATTTTTCTTTTAGAATTATTGTCCTGATTTTCAGTCAAATAAAAAGGGCTCTAGCGCATTGTGTTATGAAATAAGTATTGAACCCTAACCAAAACAATAAAGTTTTATTCATTATTATAATTCTTTGGCATACTAGGGTTTCAAGCATAATGATATTTGATTCAATCAGAAAATAATATGCATAATAAATTCATCTATCTTTACTGTAAAATTTACCATGATAGTTAACGTTCTAACTATTATGGTCAAATATAAGTAAAAAGGAAAAATGACGAGCGTGTCGGCGCGCACACACATGCGCACATATATACTCACACAGACACACACATATATACTCACACAGACACACACATATATATAGTATATATATACACACATGTATATATATATATATATATATATATATATATATATATATATATATATATATATATATATATATATATATATATATATATATATATATATATATATATATATATATATATATATATATTAAACACATATCCACAATTACTAAAAAAAAAGTTTACTACACCATAAATAAAGTGAGGAGAAAAAGATAAACATATTTGCCATTGAGTTTATTTATTATCGTCATTTCCGCGAAGTGCTTTGTAATGTATCGTGTAGCTTAAGAACGGCGTGAGGAATGATGGAATGCGGGATAATGGATGAGCGATGATCTGCATAATTTGGCTGAAACGATGGTGCAAAAATCTGGTCATCATTCTTACGAAGTATCGCAATTTTTGCTTCTATTGTAAAAGTGAATATTGAGGTAATTTATTTTATTTTTATGCCTAGAGGGAAAACAAGTGCTAAGGGGGAAAAGTGGTTAGTATCTGAAGAACCAAAAAAAAAATGTGCAGTAAAGGTGGAATAAGAACAATTAAAAGTGGTTAGTGATGTGATAAAAATGTTAGCATAAATAAAAAAAAATGGGATAGACTTTTTGGCGATGGGTTTGCCCCGTGGGGAGAAGGTTATAAACTTGGTTTGTGAGAGTGTGTTCAATCCGGAAGTTTTAAGACAAGTGGGAAGAGGGAGACCGGATAAGGGCTGGCTAGACTCAGTCAAACAAGCGCTGCAACGAAGGCCTTTAATATCTAAAAAAAAAACTGGTTAGTCGGCGTGAAAGACAGAAGTGTGTCATGGTCATGAGTACTGCTAGTATTGGTGTCTGACTCGGTTGATGAGATTTCGTCGGTATCTAATACTCGGTTGATGAGATTTCGTCGGTATCTAATACTCGGTTGATGAGATTTTGTCGGTATCTAATACTCTGTTGATGAGACTTGCTTATCGTCTAACACTTGTCGATGAGATTTGTTTTGTATGTGTGGCACTCTGTTGTTGAGACTTGTATTGTGTCTAACAGTCTGTTGAAGAGACTTATTCGGTGTCTGACACTCGGTTAATAACGTTTGTTCGGTATCTGACACTGTTGAAGAGACTTATTCGGTGTCTGACACTTGGTTAATAACGCTTGTTCGGTATCTGACACTTTGTTGAAGAGACTTGTTTGGTGGCTGACAATGCTGATGAGACTTGTTCGGTGTCTGATACTCTTTTGATGAGACTTTTCCATTGTGTGACACTCGATTAATGAGACTTGTATCTGATACTCTGGTGATGAGACTTGTTTTGTGTCTGGCACTCGATTAATGAGACTTGTTCGGTGTCTGATACTCTGATGATGAGACTTTTCCATTGTGTGACACTCGATTCATGAGACTTGTGTCTGATACTCTGATGATGAGACTTGTTTTGTGTCTGGCACTCGATTAATGAGGCTTGTTCGGTGTCTGATATTCTGATGATGAGACTTCTTTTGTGTCTGACACTCGATTAATGAGACTTGCTCGGTGTCTGATACTCCGTTGATGAGTCTTGTTTGGTGTCGGACACTCGATTAATGAGACTTGTTCGGTGTCTGATACTCTGATGATGAGAATTGCGTTGTGTGTGACACTCAGTAGACGTCACTTATTTAGTGCCTGACACAGTTCAAGAGAATTGTTTTGCTGAGGTATAATGAAGTGTCAGATGATTTTTCAAGTTTTTCTTATAAGGGATTCATCTTTTATTTAAGAATTTAACAGCCATAGAATGGAGATAATCTCTCTCTCTCTCTCTCTCTCTCTCTCTCTCTCTCTCTCTCTCTCTCTCTCTCTCTCTGTGTGTCTGGAACATTCGAGCCTACATGAAGGGTGAGAGTCCCCAGGGCAACCCACATGCAGCCTGCACCGTCAGGGCGCTATCTCCAAAGGCACACATTTCAACCCTAACATTTCCTTGGTTGGCTGAGATCGCTGTCTCATTTACGACGGGAAAAGATTGCCCACACTTATCGTCTCCTTCTCTTATTCCCTTCTCCATTTCTGAGCCATTATCTTCTTCCGTTTGCTTCGAGCCGCCGACGGTTGATTTCATGCTTTAGAATAGAAGTAGATGAGATCATGTATTAAAGATTTGTATTAAAAAAATATTTGTATAAACTGTAAATTCGTGTAAAAGTATGTCAATATTATGGACTATGTATGTATGTATGTATGTATGTATGTATGTATGTATGTATGTATGTATGTATGTATGTATATGTATATATATGTGTATATATGTGTGTGTGCATGTATGTCTACACATACATTATATATATACATATATATGTGTGTGTGTGTTTGTGTTTGTGTGTATAGGTAAGCATCCATGTACGATTTTCTCAAATATATAAACAAAATTCATCACATTCTTCTTGCAGCCATAAACGTATGATTTTGATTGGTTGCAAAACGAACACACACAGACAAAATCTCATTTGTTATGTCTTAACTTTAAGCATTGTTCTTGAGAAGTTCACATTTCTTTCAGTCTGCTGACCATGTGTCACAGCATTGATAATTATTAACATCAGACAGATCAGTCTTCTCGCAATGTTTGGTAGTCTTATTTTACTAGGTATTCCACTAAACCGGCATGCAGAACATTTTTTATTCACTATTTACATGTATAACCTTAGGTATCTACAAGCCCACCAGTTAGTCTTTGTCTCCACTGAATGTTGCTGCTCATGAGATTTGCACAAACATGTCTATTCCTCTTGCCCCTCCTGCACCTTTCCTCGCCAACGACATATATACCGTTTCGGGAAGTTTTTTGTGAGAGAGGCGTTGAACTTTCTTTATGATGTTTTAGATATTTCCTGCAAGGCCTTGCTAGTTGTGTAGAACTAGAGAGAGAGAGAGAGAGAGAGAGAGAGAGAGAGAGAGAGAGAGAGAGAGAGAGAGGGGGACAGGGGGGGGGGGCATTTCATAGGCACTTGGTTGGCCAACTATTAAACCTACCCAACTATAGATGAAAAATAAAACCCCGTACATTGAAATGATATTATCTTAACGCTGTCACCAACGATTCATCGACTAAAATATATCAAGAATATCATTCATATATGGGATCGTGCCAGGTTCCACCCGTTCTACCTGCCTCTAAATCGTGATGAGGAACCCTAGTTTCGCATTTGATGTTATTTTAGACCTGACAGAATCACTTTCTCTATGGAGTCATTCGTTAGATTTACAAGTTGCCGTCAAGTAGTAAGATACAGACTTTTGCAAAGTGAGATTTTCATAAAAAAAGTGATGTAAAAACAATAGGACACTACCGTACATATGTCAGTTTTGGAAATATTGTATAAGCTTAAAATAGTTGAAAGTTAACCCAGTTTTTAATATCTGAATCCTTACAAATGCTGGAATGACAAAGCATTGGGCTGGCGCACCAATTATATGCTCTTGTGAGTTTATTAATTTCCCGTCCCACAGGCGTTGCAGAGAACGTATTATTAATCTGAATATGTAGGATCTACTTTGCTTTACTCTGCACATTTCATTTCAGAATACGAGTAAATTTTGTAGGTGAAAACTTGTCTTTAAATTCGATTTTAGAATGTGAAGGCATTTTTGGGAATATATGTTTATTTTTTATGATACCTCAGAAAAGGAGAAACATTTTATTGCACAGTATTTTTTCAGGTTTTATTGTAGATTATAAGAAAATATCGTACCTTATTAGATTACTTACGGCTTAATTCAAAATGTGAGAAAAAATTTAGCATTATAATGGAAATATAAAATGAACTTACTTTTAATTAGGTATATTGAGCCAAGGGTGCAAGTGGATACTAATAATTCTGCAATTGACTGTTTCTAATCTCTTCTAATTGGACATAATGTTGATCTCTTACAGAAGTGCTCTTGGAAAGAACTCTCATTAGCAATTCATAAACTTGCCTCTTTCGAGTTACGATTCAGTATCGTTACATTCCCAATTAACGACAGTGGTAACACTTTATGCTAATTTCTTTTTTCGATTGTTAAGTAGAAACTTTTTTTTTAATAATTACTCTATGAATAGCTTAGTTAGGGTGAAAGTAAGTATATTTGGCTATAAAATATTCTTCATGTGCATCCCAGCTTAGCTATACTAAACCATTTCATTTTATGTCACCTTATATTAGCAGACATTTTTGGAACCTGACTAACATCAGAATGACCTACTTATATTCCCCGTTAGGTAACTAAAAGCTTATTGATGTCCATTTTGATATGTTGCTAAACCGGCGTAGGGGGTGTAGTGCCGTCAGTGCACCTCACAGGGTGCACTGCAGGCATTACCAAAGGTTCTTTGCAGCATCCCTTCGTCCCCTAGCCCTTTCATTCCTTTTACTGTACCTCCATTCATAGTATCTTTCTTCCACCTTGCTATGCACCATTTCTTAACAATTATTAACTGCGAGGTTTTCCTCCTGTTACACCTGTCAAACCTCCTTTACTCTCAATTTTCGTTTCAGCGCTGAATGATCTCTTATGTCATAGCGCTTGGCCTTTGGCCTAAATCTTATATTCCCGATATATTGCTAACGAATATTCCATCTTAACATGAAATAAACTTAGCCGAGAGACTGATAATTATTGAAAACTCTTCCGGAAAAACTTGATCCACTTCATCAGAATGCTTCCTAAGAAGGTAATTCATTAACGTTCCTTGGAGAATGCAAATAAGAGGAAATTGATATGATGAAAGCGCTGAAATATTCCGGGAAGGATATAGAATTTCCGTCATGAAAGAGAAGGCGTTTTCTCAATGAAATATTGTATATCTAACAGGAAAACGGGCCTTTTTGTGACTCAACTCATTTTTAATTTCACTACTACTACTACTACTACTACTACTACTACTACTACTACTACTACTACTACTACTACTACTACTAAGAACAAATATCTGTAAATGAAGTTTATGTTTACCATTTCACTATATATTACTTCAAACTACCACTTCCGTAATGTAATGGTTTCAATAACTCTTATACTTATTTTAATTCCTGACTACCTAACGCGGGAAAATAAAGCATTACAATACGGCATTTCTTATTTGGTAAGTCCCCCAGGAAAATAAAAATAAATGCAAAAGTCCTAGCAGAGATTCTTATATATGAGAAAGTATTTGTGTGTCTCCATGAGTGTACGTACTTTTTTTCCATGACGGATACTCCTAGTTTGCTGCCAATTTGTTCACACACTTGCAGCTTTTCATAGGAAAATTAGTTCTGTGCATTGTAGTATGCAAGGGTGACTCCTTTCAGATCAAAATTTTGATTTATTAATTGTCAAATGTCGGAACTGTGGGTCTTTGAGTCATAAGCCCATGAAATCGGAAGTACCTTGGTCGCCCACTTCATAACTTAATATAAAATTCGGCTACGCACATGGATGTAGGCCCCCGGATCTATACATGTATCACATTTTTGTTTAATCTTCTTGTCTGTATTTCACGACCTCTCGTCTTTTTTAAATGAGAATTGTATCTCTGTTGGCCCAAGTAGCAGATCAGGTATTACGTACCGCAGGTAGGCGACTGTTGTGTTTACATTCAGGTCATGTAATGGCTGTGAGCGAGCATCCTAATCACAGATTCTTGTACGGCTTTCCTGAGAAATGGATAGCGTAGACCTTTTGAAGCCATTTCATTTCATCTATATAAAGAAGTAGATTAACTTTTTGCGAATTCACTTAGCTTTTGAAATGTTCTCTTTCGATAACATGTAATGTCAAGAATTCTGATTTGTCGAGTTACTGATTAGACGGTGCAAAGGTTCCCAACGTTACATTTGAAAAGGATTTATACATCACGATCGATCGACAACCAGTCCCATAATTTGCTCAGTAAGTCAACGGATGCACAGTAGGTTTTAACAAAATTACATAAAAATAAAGTCAGAAAGTTGTAAAAGAAGAAAGACGTCAATTAATAAAGGAAATGGTGCACAAAGATCCAGAAATCCGTCATAGTAGTATTTATCAGTTGTAGTAACAGTAGTAGTATTTAAAAAAAAAAAAGCGAATGATTATATTACTTTGAACGGTAAAATGCGGTTTCATTTCGGTAAGTCTTAGCCAACTAATGGAAGACTCGACGATAAGTCCTTTTAGTCCCAGGGATTATACGGGATCTATAGTTAATATAACTTTTAATCCTCCAAGCTTTTTTTTTTTTTACTTCTTATATCTCTCACCTATTAAGCCGTCCAGTAATCCTTTCCGATAACTAATATATGAAAAAAAAATCTTAAAAAATCATGTTATCTTCAATAAAGATAAAGATACTTTCATTCGGTTATCTTCTGCGTCACTTACATAATTTGTTCCATAAAGTTAAAATATACGATCAGTATGTTGAGATGACTTCCTTGCAAGTATCAGTAGTTTTAAAGGAATGTTCCTGTGCACCATCTTTTCTAATCATAATTTTATCATTCGTCAACATTTCAGTTAAAACAGATTATCAGCGAAGTATATTTTTAGTAAAGAAAATGAAAGAAATTTCATTATAATGCAACACATTGTTCACCTTACGTATTCATCGACGAGGCGAACGGATATCACAAAAGATATTTTCATCTGTTGGATGTTCTCGTAATCTCGATCAAAGGAGATATAGACGTAATTTCCGTCGTGATCTATTTACATACCCGGGCGGGTAGAACGCACCCGTTACTTTTATTGATAATCTATCATTGATATTGATGACAACAGACTCCAGAAATCTATCGCGATGATAATTTCCTCCTTTCCTTTTTGTACAGGCCGTCTTCCGGGTAAAAATGGAAAGATGATAAAAACAAATGCCTACCCAGCTGTTTCTCATCTGAGATGAAATTGAGAGAGCACAGTGATTCACATAATGTCCAGGATTTTGTATAAGAAAAACGATCTTATGCACAGTCTTTAGAAGGATGGGTATACATGTACATGTATAAACGTGTGTGTGTGCGAACAAAGTGAAACTTATTCATCACAGGTTCGTGTTTACAGTTAACAAGAGGAGGAAAATAAATAATGCATTCATAAACAACGGCAGACAAAGACAGGGAGACATACTGATGCACACGCGCACACACATATATATATATAAATATATATATATATATATATATATATATATATATATATATATATATATATATATATATATATATATATATATTTATATATATATATATATATATATATATATATATATATATATATATATATATATATATTATATAGTGTGTGTGTGTGCTTGTATGTGAGTATGTCTCCGTGTCTTTGTCTGCCGTTGTTTATGAATGCATTATTCATTTCTTCTCTTGCTAACTGTAAACATGAACCTGTGATGAATAATTTTCACTTTGTTCTCTTTCTCTCACATACACACACACACACCATGAAAAAACAAGGGGGAACAAATAGCTCAGCCTTTTATCATCGAGCAAGAAAGAAGAGTTGAATGTCTGTAAACAATTTCTTTTCCCTCGGTCTATTTTCACGGAAGCGGAAGCAATTTATGGGATGCATTGCAAGTCATAAACAAAGAAAAAGAATGTTTTTGGAAAACAAAGTTCATTCTTTTTTCTTTCGACGCCGTGTGTGATGTATTGGAACTCAAGTGAATTTCAGAGATATGCTCTTTGGCGATCTCATTCATTAGGACTTTTATGTGCTTAAAAAGCAAAGTAATCATGATGAAGAATTTATGCGACGTTTTGCACTCAGAAAATAAATGCATTCTTTCAAGAAGGCAATATTATATAAGTCAAGGAGACGCTTAATGAATTATAAAGCACGTTATTAAAGGACTGTAAACAAACGTTTTACCTTAAGTAATTACGTTGGCAGTAGGAACAGCAGACCCACATCTCATTTGTCGTCACTTTTTTTTCATTCTTTCCTTAGTTATAGACAAAAGGTAAACATCTGATTATGCGCCCCATTGTCCTTTTTATTTAAAAAGATAATTTACGTGGTCAGTATCCTAACTCCTATATTCAAGATGTTTGAAAGGTCCATATGTCCACGTTTCGGATGTAATTAGATGTCTTCTGTTATCCATTTTGATTTCTGTACAAAAGACTTTTTTGGAAGGCCTTTAACGTGATCCACGACCTAACCCTAATTTTTATAAACGACACTACCATTTTACTCAAGACATGAATAGAATATAAATCATTGTTTCAGGTTTCATCTGATTTCTTTTGATACCCCTTTTTGACTTCCTGTACAAAAAAACATTTTGGAGGGCCTTTGTGGACTACGTGGTAAAATGAAAAAAATGGTCACAAAAATATCAGTAAAGAAGCACTTCTCTAAATAAATTAATCATCAGATGATAAGTAATAAAACCATGATGCTGTCTATCCAAGACAGGTTTGTGTGAAGTTAATACATTAAAGAAAATAAAATGGAAACGATTAAGTGTAGAGAAAGAAAAAAATGGAATATACTCGTTTTGAATCTTGTTAATATCATCATTAAGGCTTTATATTTTTCTTCTTATTATTATTATCATTATTTTATTTATCTGTCAGTCAGTCTAGACTGGTGGACTATAGTGTGAGGTTCTAGGTTGTATCTTGCTTCCTTATTCGTCCAATTATTTTTGCTATATGCGCATGCTCCTTGTCATGAGTTTTGGGGCTACTTCTACTTCCAGTTAACCTGGGTTTCTCTTAAAAATTGTTATTATTATTATTATTATTATTATTATTATTATTATTATTTTTATTATTATTATTATTATTATTATTATTATTATTATTATTATTATTATTATTATTATTGGCTGTGAAAGTGAAATGAACAGCAATAGCAAAACCAATACTTCATTGATAAGAAAGGAAATCTGCGTGTTTACTGACAACACTGACAGGGAAAATATAAATTGAAATATACTAGCAGCATTAAGAGGAGTCTCCACACTGTGAAGATAGAAATTTCTGCACTCATTTGTAATAAGAAATCTGACTTCTCCCACTCGGTCTGAGAGCAAAAAAATACAGAATTATACGTACATTACTTCTGGTTCAGTCATAAATTGCGATGTTCCACGAAAGGCTTTGGGAAATTGTATAAAAATGTTTTATTTATGACTCAGGAGAACATGCGTACCTTCCTCTGAGCTGAAATTTATGGAGCATCCACTGATATTTGTTGAAATTTACTTCACTGTGCAAACACGGCATTATATCAATCGAGAATGTAAATGAAAACCAGTGCCTACCATATAACCCAGAAAATATGTTTGTAAAGGGAATTTTTAAACTCCTCGCATATACACATACATATCTATCTATCTATCTATCTATCTATCTATCTATCTATATATATATATATATATATATATATATATATATATATATATATATATATATATATATATATATATACATATACATACATGATATCAATTGAAAATGTAAATGAAAACCAGTGCCTAGTGTATAACCCAGAAAATGTATTTGTAAAAGGGACATTTAAAGAAATATCGAAACACGCGTACACACTTACGTGCATATACAGTATATATATATATATATATATATATATATATATATATATATATATATATATATATATATATATATACATTTACATATATAGATAGATAGATAGATAGATAGATAGATAGATAGATATATGTTACAGGTAGATAGTGAAACCAGGCATTTCGACGAGCTGCCAGAAATTTCAGGAAGATAGCGAAAAGCACTTAAGGACATTTGATCCTCCAAGGGGCTAGTACTAAACACAGCAAAACAGTGACTGACTTGCACTGTTTCGCCGTGTTTAGTACTAGCACCTGGGCGGTCAAATGTATTTTGCCGTGTTTAGTACTACCCCTGGGGATCAAATGTCCCTAAGTGTATTTCGCTATCTGCCTGAAATTTCAGGCAGTTCGTGAAATGCCTGGTTTCCATATCTGCCTGTAGCACATATACATACGTGTGTAAATTGAGAATGTAAATGACAACCAGCTCCCAGCTTATAACTTAGAAAATATATGTGTAAGGGGATATTTAAAGATATCAACACATGTACACACATATATATGTTTGTGTGTTTGTGTGTTTATATATATATATATATATATATATATATATATATATATATATATATATATATATATATATATATATATATATATTATATATATATATATACATAATTATATATATATATATATATATATATATGTATATATTTATATGTATACAGTAATTATATATATATATATAAATATATATGTATATATATACATATATATACATATATATATATATATATATATATATATATATATATATATATATATATATATATATATATTTATATATATAAAATAGTAATATATATAATATATATATATATATATAAAATTTAAAAGGTATATATATATTATATATTTCATAGATAAATATATATATATACTGGCAATATACTTACATATATATTTGTTATATGAATATATTTATGGTTGATAGAAATTATTTATATATATAATGTATGTTCGATATATACAATATTTTCTGTTAAAACAGTCCCATCTAATAACCAATTGGCCAATAAAAACGCCAAAAGGTAGAAATTATTCTAATTTCAGAGACCAAACTGCCTCTACTGGCAAGATGCTTGCAGTTAAGGAATTTATTTCTGGTGATAGAAATTCATTTCTCGCTATAATGTGGTTGGGATTCCACAATAAGCTGTAGGTCCCGTTGCTAAGTAACCAATTGGTTCTTAGCCACGTAAAATAAGTCTAATCCTATCGGGCCAGCCTATAGAGCAGTTAATCAGTTCAGTGGTCTATAAAACTAATGTATACTCCCTGTGTGTGTGTGTGTGTGTGTGTGTGTGTATTAGGGAGTGTCGTTTTAGAGTTTTTTCTTTGTCCCGGGATTCCGGGATAAAATTCGTCCTAATCCCGGGATCCTGGGAATTCCCGGGATTTTCACTTGTCTAAAATTACGCATTATACTTTTCTTCCCTTTCAGGTTTTTGATGAGCTAAGCATTACTAGATATGCAGAAATATTACTGTAGATTGACTATATTATTAATTCCACCTACAGTTTAATTGCAGCATACACTTTGTTTGTCAACAAAGTAAGAGGAATAAAAACAAGAGCTACAATATGCTTCGTTTACTGCTTTATTTTTATTCTGCTTCAAAATTCCAGTGCGAATGACATTGTAAATTATAGTTCATTATCACTGATAAAAAAAAATACATTTGTTTTCGTTTATACTCAGTGAAATGAAAAGAGTACTTGATAACAGAATATGTAGTAAAAATAAATGAAGAACTAAACGTATGCATTCATTATTTATAACATGAACTAAATGATTAAGAAGTTTCTTATATAACATGACACAGTGGACGGTACCCCACACGGGCTGCAGTCACTCATTACAAACACTTCGTGTTCAAAACCTGTTGCAAACTTGTTCAAAGCATACACACTGTTGGGACTACGTCCCGTGATTACCGTCCCAAATATACAAAATAAAGCATTAGGTAAACAGTAATACTACGTTTCCACATGATAAAGAAGGAATATGTTCCTCTTGAAAAATCTGCAAACTTGTACATGATTTTTTTGTCACGGTTTTATACCCCTGTCCTCTATCGATTTAGTTACTGCAATAAACTGGAAACACTGAAAAGACGCTTTATCTTCCCTCCATGGATTTATTTGACAGGCCTTATCTTGCAAAAGTGTTGCAACTTGAAATTTTACAAGATTTTAGCAATTTTACAAGATTTTGGCAATTTTAGCAAGACGCTGTTGATGGGAAAATACAATTCACTGAAGATGTAAAGTATTTTATATTAATATCAAAACAGTGACATAATCTAGACATCTATCATTATTATCATAAGGATAATGACACAAATTGTCTGTTTTTACAGTATATATAAAATTATAAACAGAACAACAAGTCCACAACCATCCTGCAGTCAAATTTGTCCCTATTTTTGTACTTAATTTTATCCCGGGATTTCCCGGGATTTGCAAAAATATCCCGGGATTATTAAACCTTGAAAATTGTCCGGGATCCCGGGAAACGAACCCTAGTGTGTGTGCATGTGCGCGTGCGTGCGTGCGCGTGCTTGTGGGCGTGCGTGTGTGTATGTGTGTTTGTGTGTGTGTGCTCCTATTTGTGTATAATTAAGCTAACTTTCCAAATTTTAAGTAAATAAATAACCTAGCTCCAGAGTTGAAAAGACTAAAAACAAGAATCTAAGGAGAGGGGTACAAGTAAAACCCTTTAGCCTGAATGGCTTATCTCAAGAAGTAATGAACCTTGAACATAGAAGAAGAGTTTTATCTCTTAACCATTTATGGCATCTTTCTCCCTTTGAAAATGAAATTGGATGTTATGGATTTTATTTTCTGTATGGGTCTTTACCGTTTAAGATGTTTATTTTAGGCGTTATTCTTATATTGAGATTTTAGTTTTTTTATCATTTGGATGGAATCTTTACTTTTTTATTCATCGGTATTACAATATGGTCCTTGATGTTTTCCATTTTAGAAAATATCCTGTAATACAGGTAGATTATTTTCCTTTTCATTATTTTACTTAATTTCATAATGTGTAATTGAAGTTTCGTTGTAAAAAATACGACTTCGCGAAGGGCTAATATTATCTTTCAAACTACTGTCCTTAGTCCTCATATTTTCCAGATTCCTACCCAGCACCCACTTTCACTGAAAGCAAGAATTTCCATAAAGATTTATTTCGTAAATTTTATAATCATTTTTATGAAGTCAGATAAGGCTAGACCACCAAAAGAACGCCACTGGCCGTAGTCTACTTCGCTCTTGTAGAAAATAAAGTTCCACGCTCTATTTCTGTCTCGGTGGAGCTACATAGTTTCCCCTTCTCAGTCCTCGTTTTTTTTTTTCCTCGTGAAGAAATACCTCATAAATAGGTCACCGGTTGCTGCTTCTTTTTGATGTAGAGCTATTTCTTTGGAGAGACCGCTAACATTTATAGTTTTAGACTAAATAGATTACATGCTGTATGTATATATATATATATATATATATATATATATATATATATATATGTATATATATATATATATATACACACACACACACACACACACACACATATTATATATATATATATATATATATATATATATATATATATATATATATATATATATATATATAAATCCGTTTCATTTTTATTTCTTTCTGTTTTCCTCTTCAACAATGAATAACATATGCCATAACCTTTTTTAAAAAAAAAATTATTGTATGTTCACTACTGCGACAGAAATTTTCAGTTCCTTCAGGTAGTATGCTAACTGGGATCTAAATAAGATGTTAATTTATATTCTCATTTTCATTATCATTCTCATTTTAAGCGAGGCCTTGAATATTTCCATGTTTCGTCTCATGATGGTTTAAGCTTCACTAGGAATATTAGTAGATTGCAGCAATTATCATAATTTGTTAGTTAGTCATTTAGGCCAGAAGGGATTAGCTTATGGGATAATAATCCTGCATTTTGATTTGCTGCACTTACAGTATGTTCAGGATACTTTTTTTCATTATTTGTTTTAACTGCTTTCCGTTTTACGGAAAGAAAAACAAATAAAAAGTTTCTTCATAATAATAAGATCTGAATGGCTTCGCAGAATAGGCACGGTCACAATTAAGAATATTGTTAAAAGACTCCTATTCTGATAAAGTGAACAGAAGTATTAAAATATTTAGATGACATTGGGCAGGAAGACAGTTCTTCATACAATAAGTTGGATAAATGGATGGAACTAGTTAGCTGTGAAGTTCAGTAAAATTGATGGACTAGTTTTGACGCGAGCAAGATGCTCATGAGAGCAATGGCTATGGTACATTAATAAAATGAATAAATAAGTATATATACATTATATATATATATATATATATATATATATATATATATATATATATATATATATATATATATATATTATATTATATACACATGTATACATATATATATTCATATATATATATATATATATATATATATATATATATATATATATATATATATATATATATATATATATATATATATATATAAAAGGACCATATATATATATATATATATATATATATATATATATATATATATATATATATATATAGATATATATATATATATATATATATATATATATATATATATATATATAATAATAATAATAATAATAATAAAGGGACCCATAAGAGCGCCAAAATATACATAGTTAATGTTATGAGTTCCAGCGGTCAGCCGTTACGTCACTCCAGTTGTATAGCTTCTTAATCTTCTTAAGCGCTGGTTGGAGGAAGATTTTATCTATAAGATCTGAGTTACAGGCTCCTTTTGAGAGGTCCATCGTATTTGTTTGTTTAATCAATACCGATTCTACTTTCTGGCGTGTGAACCGACAATTGCTGCTATAAATTATACGTGACAAATTCCAGTTTATTCTGTGATTAACTTTCTACATTTTGGCATTTTTATGGGCTTCTTTTATTAGATGGAATTCTGTTTAACAGAAAATATTTCACAGCCATATATATATATATATATATATATATATATATATATATATATATATATATATATATATATATATATATATATATATATATATATATATATATATATATATATATATATATATATACTGTATATATATATATATATATATATATATATATATATATATATATATATATATATATATATATATATATATATATACATATATATATATATATATATATATATATATATATATATATATATATATATCTATATATATATATATATATATATATATATATATATATATATATATATATATATATATATGATGATTATTATCACTTTTGTACGTGATTCATTTATCACACATTACCACAGGTGAAAAATAAGAAACGGGGTGTAGGTCCTGACCGGTTTCGACTTTATTTCCAAGCCATTGGCTTGGAAATAAAGTCGAAACCAGTCAGATTACACCCTTTCTTATTTTCACCTGTGCTAATCCTCCTTAATGTATATATATATATATATATATATATATATATATATATATATATATATATATATGTGTGTGTGTGTGTGTGTGTGTGTGTGTATGCATTTAGATATGTTGTATGTGTATATGTATGCATTTATATATATATATATATATATATATATATATATATATATATATATACTTTATATATATATATATATATATATATATATATATATATATATACATACTTATATATATATATATATATATATATATATATATATATATATATATATATATATATATATATATATATATATATATATATATATATATATATATATATATATATATATATATATATATATATATATATATATATATAGGGTGTTTCTGAAATTAGAGGCCCCCCTCTACAGCATAAACTGAAACTGATATGGACAAAAACAAAAGTAATTCAGAACAGGTATTTATTTTAGTTTCTCTCTGAGTATTTAATATTTTGTGTGGCCTCCATTTGCCTGTACCACAGCCTGCATTCTTGAGGGTATGATTTCAGCAAATCAAAAAGCTGAGACTCAAACTCCATTTCCTGAGCACTTCGGTCACCTCTCTTCGCAGGTCGCCGAGGCTTGGTATACCATCATAGTTCACTGTGAGCACTTCAACACGATCCTTTAAGATACTACCAATGTTTTCACAAACATTAAGGTCAGGGGAGCTACCTGGAAATTCACTTGAGAAGAAATCGATACTCTGTTTCGAAGCAGCTCTTGTGTCTGAAGAGCCTTGAAATATAGTGCCTTATCATGCAAAAATGTGAATTCTTCAACAGATAACACATTTTCAGGATCTTTGAGGAAAGGAAATACTCCACCAGTTAGCACAGTTTCTCTTAAGTATTTGCCATTCCATGGCTGTCCTTTTTCTTTGATGATCCACATTAACCGTTTGGCTGTGAAACAGAGAAAAATTCCCAAACATTCAGGAAATTTCACAACTTGGCGATAGCGCACGCCATCGCTATATCATCCAACTTTGCAGCCCAAATGATGTCATTTTTATGATTTGGCTTCCTGGCTGTGTAAATGAAGAATTCATCTGATGCAGCAACATGGAGAAAGTCAGCTTCATCCCAATCATTAAGAAATGAACCACAAAACCATGCACGGTCTTCTCTCTGTTGCTGAGTGATGTTGGGCTTGCTGATAACATGAAATGGCTTGATACCAGATTTTTTCAACTCACGATATACAGCACTATAACATTTCTTCTTTCCCATTTTTGTTTCTAGTTCAAGCGCCAATTTACGTAAAGACTTTCTTAGTCTACCCACTGCCTCAGCTATGATGTCTTTTGACTCCTGAGAAAGGACTTCAGGCCTTCCAAGATTCTCACTTTTTTCGCGATGATAGTCATGTGGATTTTTGTTCCAGTTTCTTTTCATGTATCTAGCTATCCAGGAACGTGAAATGAAGGATGCGCCAGCATCCCTGGCCTCTCTGAAGGTTATAGCCCCAGATTTGGTCAATGCATCTGATTTCCTCTGAGTCGTTAGCCATGGCTGTATCTAACTCCATCACTCAGTCTGAAAATACAAGAAATGTAAAATGAAAAATAGCTTAATAGAAACTTAAAATTATGTACTTGGAGATAGGCTGTAGCAGAAAACTTCATAACTTTCTATTGGTTCTGTGGAGGGGGCCCTCTATATATATATATATATATATATATATATATATATATATATATATATATATATATATATATATATATATATATTCAACGAATCCCACATCCTCAGCAGGCCTGAACCACCACCTGATCTCTACACTTCATTCTTCCAAGGACTCTGTAGAGTGTATAAATGCACTCTTCATCCAGGTACTCATTAAGGAGACAATGTCATAGGTCTCCAAGACTTTGATACGCAACTGGCAGATGCATCATTGACAAGGAGACCAAATAGTCACATTTCAAAATGGCTGGTGACAATGCTCAAAAGACAAAGTGGAGTCCCTCAACCTCTTGGCGGTACCTTTATATTACTGACGGGGCCTTGCAAGTGATTTGCCAGTTTTCTTGCTTATAAATCAAGCTACCATTATATATATATATATATATATATATATATATATATATATATATATATATATATATATATATATATATATATATAAATATTGATATCAATCCTATATATATATATATATATATATATATATATATATATATATATATATATATATATATATATATATGATTATTATCACTGTGATTCATTTATCACATTAAACAGGTGCAAAAATAAAGTTTAAACAATTTGTTTAAATTTCTTTTGATATTAAAGGATATTTATACATGCATTTGACTATATTCATATTAAAAGAAAGTTACAATATATATGAATATATATAAATGATCCTTTAATATCAAAAGAAATAAATTGTTTAAACTTTAGGTAGGCAGTAGAGATATGAAAATAGGATTATTATATTTATATATACGAGGTAGTAATGTTAATGAGTTTATCCATGACATAGGTGTGGATCTGAGGTGGGTATGGTCTGTTTATCCAGCAATCCCCTGAGAGTCTATTGTGATTTTTAGCCAAATGAGTTTTAAAGGCCACCTATGACACCGGCCTGAGTGGGGCTATGGAGCCTTAAGTTTTATCACAGTTATTCTTGTATATATTTGTGACTCTCACACTCTGTATCAGTCCTTCGTCAATGGCTTAAATAAAGTCGAAATATCAGGATACGTTTCTTATTTTTACCTGTATATATATATATATATATATATATATATATATATATATATATATATATATATATATATATACACACACACACACACACACACACACACACACACACATATATATATATATATATATATATATATATATATATATATATATATATATATATATATATATATATTCATGATGTTGCCTTGTAATGTGTATATCCTCCTATAGTTCTGATATATTTTTTCTCTTCTATTTATCATGTATCATATGTAATGACAATAATTATTGAAATATCATATGTAGTGTAGTATCAGATCTCAAAAGAGTTAGTAATTTAGATAACTTAACAGCGTAATTTAGAATTAATAATACATTTTTAATGGTAACGTAATAAATGAGGAACACGTATGTGCTAACGAAGGGTTTGTTTCACTTCAGCTGTCATTGCAAAAGGTAAAGCACTAACAGGTCAACCAGTAGAAATCTGTTTGATCATGTTAGATCTCTGTAAAAGGTTTGTCTTATACAAAGAGGAGACAGATGTTTTGCAATGTATGTGACATACATGACTCTGATCATGTGCGCCCCTTTTGATAGTAGAGCACATGACAGTTGCTTCATGTATAAGATTGCATTACTCTGATCATGTATTGTCCCAGTTTTGTTCAAAACGCTTTGCCAGAAGTGATGTCACCTCCCTTCTTCTAGAACTTTTGTGTCTCATACCCAAAATACCTTAATGACGTCATATGTTTCATTTCATGCTGGAATCTGAAAATCCATTCATTCTTACTTGAGAGACCGTTAGCTGTGGTTCCCTCTCTCTCTCTCTCTCTCTGTCTTTCTTTTTCTTACAAAGAGAGTAATTTTAACGTAATATATTTGTGGTCACTGGTATTAAATATAGCTTTTGAGATCTGAGTGTAGGAAAAGTGTAAAAATTTGTAACGGTGCCAGACAAAAAAGTGTGTTTTGTGAATCAAAGCAGCTGCAAGTATACAAAGGTTTTCACAAGCTTGTGTAAGGTAAAGTGAATTTTACTTATTATTACCATGGTATAATATTAGGGAATTTTTGCCTAAGTGAAATTATTTTATTGATAGATCTTTTGTGTATTTTGTGTGCTCTTGTGTTTGCAATCTCTTGGTTTTTTCACTGTTTTTTTTTTATTTTGGTGATTTAACATTTATTTACTTAGCAATTTAAGTATTTCTTAATAATTTAACATTGCATACTTGATTTAATTTTCATTTACTAAGATTTTCTTTTCAAATCTTGAGTAATTCTTGATAGTTTAAATTTTGCTTGATTAATTTAATTTCTTGGTAAATTAAAGTTTTGTGAATTAGTTTTGTTTCATAATTTAATTCAAAAATTAATTAAATTTGGTGTTGTTTTCATGTAATAGTAAATTTTTTAGACTGAATTTTAATTATAAATTTTGAATTTAAAAATAAATTTTTGTATTTGAACTTTTCACAAACAGTGTTTCATTTATTGACCACTAGTGAATAAGATTAATTGTGTGTGTATAAGGCAAAGTGATAAACATGTTTTGTTCCTTTAGTTTTGCTGAAGTGAATTAAGACCAGGGAGACAGTTAAAGTTGTTTGATGGAGTGATGCCCTTTTACTCTAGTATATTTCTTGTTTAATTGTTGATACCTCACACTAATCTTGATAAACTTAGTTTGATTTTTCATGTGATTATTGAGCTTCTTAGGGGATCATTGTTACTTTTAGAGTACTCAGTCATAATTCTTATTGTTATGAGAGTTCAGGTAACTGGCTGAAGTGAGGTATGTTTTTGAAATCTGTGATTAGTTGTGTGATAACCAGGTACTTTAAGCATTGTGACAAAGCATTGTGACAATAGATTATATATATATATATATATATATATATATATATATATATATATATATATACACAGCACGAAGAATTGCGTGCTTGAGAATATCACTTACGGGAACATTTCTCCATTCCTACCAAAAACTTTAAAAAAAACGAAACATTGTAAGTAACAAAGGCAGATGAGTCTAATGCAGTGGTAATAATGAATAAAAGCGACTGTGTAAATAAAATAATGGCATTATTGAATGATAGTGAAACTTACACAAAACTGAGGTCAGATCCTACACAGACAGGTAATTCTCATTTTAGCAACCAAGTTAAATCCATTTTAAAGGGCTCTGACCATTTAATTAAACAGTTTACCACTCAGTGCTCCTCCCTACCATGTCTCTACAGTTTAGTCAAAACACCCACAAAATCAATAACCCTATTAGACCAATCATTAATTCAGGAGGCTCATTTTCGTATAATTTATCTAAATGGCTTGTAAAAATTCTTATACCTTTGGTAGGAAACATTTCTAATACGAATGTAAAAATAATGTCAACTTTATAGACAAAATGAATTGTTTGAATTTGAAATTTGATTTTACTATGGTTAGTTTTGACGCCTCTTTATTTACAAAAGTGCCTGTAGATGATTTACTGGGATTTTTAGAGGAAGCATTAGAAAGTTATGATATTCCTTTACCTGTAGCAAACCTCAATAATCTTCTAAGGTTATATATTAAAGATAGTAAATTTTGTTTTAATGGGGAATTTTTTGTACAAAAGTTTGGCATGGCTATGGGTAATCCCTTATCTCCTGTCCTTAGCAATATTTACACTGAATTTTTTGAGACAAAATTCTTATCAATTTTGCCCCGAAAAGTTATATGGTTTAGGTATGTGGATGGTATTTTCTGTATCTGGCCAGTTCAAAAATCTCCATGAATTTCTGGTTAAGCTAAATCATTTAGTCTCTTCTATAAAATTTACCGTAGAGGAAGAAAGAAATTGTAATTTGAATT
>NC_089750.1:58829706-58832206 GCF_040412425.1 Macrobrachium rosenbergii
TTCTGAAAAAAAATCATATTTAAAAAATGAAGCGTTTTGCAATCCATTTCTACAATAGCCCTTAAAAATTCGTTTTTGCAAGTTTAAAATTGAATGGTCTTATTGCTTCATGGGAATAACATAAACACACACACACTAACACAAACACACTCATGTCATAAGCTGTTATGTTCATGCTTAAGCAATTGGATATCCATTCCGTTATTTCCAAAGATTATTTGTCTATCAGTTGAAGATAAACACAGCAAAGCCATACATTCCGATTGACAATACTTCAATCCTGATCTCTGGTGAACCAGAATTGAAATATTGTCAATCGTAATATATGGATTTGTCGTGTAAATAGTATTTTATTGGCCTTTTAAACTTCCTGCTTTAGTATTTATGCATCAGTATACCGTATTTCATCTAAAGTATATCTGTAACAGTTACCAAATACATAGTTTATACATTAACACTTGTGCAATAAATGCGTTCCAGGTACTCATAATTTCATAAAAAACTTCTAAAATTATATGACAGTTAATAACACTCAAGCATATTTCCTGCACTACAATTTTTAGGTTCAAGTTTATTCATAAGAAACATTGACAACAACCACGTGCAGACAATATGTATGCAAAGCACCTGCTTATAGGTTTTAAATAAACATTCATAAATTCGTTCAGCTGTTTGCATACAATATGAGGATCTAAATTGAATATCGTATTTCAACAGCCGTGTAATAGATATTTCTTCCCCGTCATAATTTTTTTTTCATCAAAACTATTAGAAAATTTTCAATACACGTTAAAATGTATTGTAAGTTTTACGTACGACAGAATTAACTTTATTTCGTAAACCAGTAAATAAAAAGTAATATTATGACTAAATGACAAAATATCTGAAAATGGGCTGTAAAACAAGATAGCTGCAAAAGATACATATTACAAAATCGTGAAAATAACAGATTGCAGTTGCACAATTCTCATATGAACAGTTAAATATTTTTTCACAGACATGTTAACAATACCTTATACTCAAGAGACCGCTTCAGGGAAAGTGCTGTTTATCTTCAACTGATAGACAAGTAATCTTTGGAAATAACCTAATGGGTATCCTATTGCTTTAGCATGAACATAACAGCTTATGGCATGAGTGTGTTTATGTGTGTGTGTATGTGTATGTGTTATTCGCATTACACAATAAGACCATTCAACTTTAAACATGCAAAGACTAAATTTTAAGGGTTATTATAGAATTGAATTGCAAAACGTTTAATTTGTTCAAATATATTGCTTTTTTTCAGAATTTAAACGTTCTAAAGTTATGCATCATAACAGTTATGATCATAAGATATATTTATTAATAAAAAAATATGTTATTTATAAGTTTATTAATACCAAATATATGTTATCATATATAACATATAACACAAAGTAAAAATACGATGTATTTTCACTTTGGGTTTAAATAACTCTAACGAAGCAGTCTCTAATATTAGTGCCTGCCACAAAGTTGTATCAGTTCATACCTACTTAGTAAAAAATGAAATAGAAAGTTGAAAAAAATATTTAACTGTTAATTTTATTACATATTTTTAAATATCATCAAAGTAATAAATTTAAAAATATCACTTTTGAAAATCAACATATGTTAAATTCTCATCGTGTCATACCCATCTATGAAAAGCCTAAGTTTTGAAAAACCGACTATATAAGTTTTAAAATGATGACTTTTAATACGTAATTACTAATACTGTGCAAGATAAAAATGAATAAAACTTGATCATGACAATCCAGTTTGAAAATAGGTCAAAAATTCTAAGAGTGACAATACCTTTTAAAAGTGAAGACCTCCTGATCCGTCAGTGCAGATGTTGGCCCCCTCTCTCTCCGGAGATGCGGAGCATTGCAGTAGTGCAAACACCAGATTTACAATGTTCACCACAGGACCAAGACCGACATCACTAACTTCCTCGGAAAACCAAGGCATCAGACAAGAAGTAAATACTCACATCATTCGACAGTTAAAAAGGCAGGATAACTCAGTGCCTAGAAACCACCCGAGTTCCTTCGAGCGACCGAAATCTTTTACCACATAGTCAGAACTAGTGTCCGGGCGGAACACCTGATCGAGAGAGTGCGAGCGTGTGAGAGGGAGAGAGGGAGAGAGAGCCAGAGCTCGAGGAGTGCGCGTGCAGCCTCAGCCACTGCCCATTCTCAACTGACGGGCCAGCATCCTGCACCGACTGTCCTGTTCTCTGGTTCTGAACTCGTCAAGAGCTCTTCGGGGTCAAATGAATATTCCCTTATAGTTAGGGTTTGCGCCGAAGTCATTCGCATTTCTGCATTTGCATGCGGATGATAGTTATTTATTTATGAAATTTCGTGAAGTTCTATGCTGAAAAAAGGTCGATTGATGTGACGTGTTACATTACTTATAAATTGTTATTTCTTTATTTGTGTTTCACTGGACTGTTTTTTTTGCGGTGGGGGAAGTTAACGGAGGAGAAAAATGG
>NC_089750.1:58837206-58852206 GCF_040412425.1 Macrobrachium rosenbergii
GTGTACACACACGCGCACACACACACACACACACACACACATATATATATATATATATATATATATATATATATATATATATATATATAGATAGATAGATAGATAGATAGATAGATAGATAGATAGATAGATAGATAGATACATTGTGTGTGTGTACACAGACACACACACACACACACATATATATATAATATTTATATGTGTGTGTGTGTGTATGTATGTGTGTATGTATGTATGTATAATGAAAAGTTGCTAAGCCTACAAATTATACAGCACATTTTGACTTTTGCCATTAAACAAATTGTCTTTCCTCTCTCTCTCTCTCTCTCTCTCTCTCTCTCTCTCTCTCTCTCTCTCTCTCTCTCTCTCTCTCTCATATATCATTATTGTTGAAAAGTTGCCAACTCTAAAATTTATATTGTTATAAAATTTTATAAATAATGAAGATAATAAGTGTTTCTAATATCTTCTCCGAGAATTCCCGATTAATATTTCCGTTTGTTTTTACGATCAGCGTCGACGATAAAAAAAAACGTTGTTTATACAAAGAAAAAATAACCATTACAAATTACTGATTTAATACGTTTACTCATTTTTTTCCGAGGGTCTTGAACAGTGCAGCTTCTATAAATTAAGAAAGGTCATAGATATATAACAAAGTCGCCACATTGCTAAACATATATTTTACATTATCAGAAAAACCAAAATGGTTTAAGAATCCTTCCGTGAATTGTAAACTGTAAAAAAAAAACTCACAAACTTTTAAATCTTCGCTTGGCAAACCAACACATAAAATTTCCCGCAATGACCTCAGCCACAAAAAGAGGTGATTAAGCAAGATTTAATGGTTTGCTTCTTAAGATGAATCAAATCTGTTTGTGGAAGTCCAGGTTCTTACGTTATTTTTTCAAATTCTTTCATTAATCTTTTGTAATAAGAAGTGAATTTAGATATAACTATCTTACATTTAGGAATAATATTAATGTAATCATTTTTCCATAACCTATACCAACATTAATTTGTCTTTATGACTTTAGCTTAATTTACAGGTAATTTTCATGAGAAATATTAACGATCATATGAAGAGAAATCACAGGTAAACAATTAATCATTATTCCTGGAGACATATATTTTACGATAAACAATAAAAAATTTCTAGAAATCGATAGAAAGCTAAAAAAGAAAACATAAGGCTCTTTGGAAAAGTAGTGAGTATCTCTCCCCTTAAGAAAACAATAAATCTTTTCCGACTTTTAGTTAATGGTCTCTAAAATTGCCAGTTTAAGAGAATCACCTGTGAGTAGGAGCCAGCAGAAAAGTCTCAACTTATCTTTTGTTCCCTGAATTTATCTTCCGAGTTCCGAATTCATATCCGCGAATTATATCTTGGCAAGAGTTAGGAACTATTTGGAAGCATACATACGTTGAACTGATATTCACGCACACTTGATACATGCACGAACGCACGCATGTATACACACACACACACACACACACACACACACATATATATATATATATATATATATATATATATATAGAGAGAGAGAGAGAGAGAGAGAGAGAGAGAGAGAGAGAGAGAGAGAGAGAGAGAGAGAGAGAGGGGGCATGTTTGAGTGTTTCATGTGTTCTGGAATCTGTTTTATACGGATCTCCATGATGACAGTTAATGATATTAATATGAATTTTATTCTTTCACCTTTGTTTTATGCATTTATTTTTGCAAGAACGAAAGTTCTGTCTATCCGCCTATCTCTCAAAATATCTATATACTTTCCTTTTTAAAAAGTAGGATTGTATAGTGTGATGAAGTGCCCAGTGTCTGATCTTCAAATTATATCTGGTATCTAAGTACTTGAAACTTACCATTTATCCGACAATTATAGTTACCTCACAACAGCCAGACACCTGAACCCTCATCACAAATATAAAACGACTGATTTCTCTAAAGGCAACAGTGATCCCTATTAAAACTTATCAGTCATGAAAGAAAGCAGAATAAGTTCATTAAAACAGGTGTAAGGTTAAATCAAAGGGCATCACTCCAACAACATTATAAAGGTCTAAGTATTTCCCTGGTTCGAGCTCACTTCAATTACTTGAAAGAAAACATCTCACTTACCACTCTATATGTAATTCAAATCAAAATTACTGGTGGGTCAATAAATGAGACTCTGGTATAACAATTTTAAATACAAAAATTTATTTCTAAATTCAAATATTATTTTATTTATTATTACTTAAAAACAAAACAAAATTGGATTGAATCTGAATTAATCATTAGTCAGAATTAAATCAGAAATTAATTTATTAATTAATAAAAAATTATTCAAGTAAAATTTAAATATTTAAAGTAACAAAAAACGATTGAAAAGCAATACAAGTAAATTAATTCCCAAGTGTTAAACAAAATAAGGCAACTAAATCAATCAAACAAAAATGCGGATACAAAAGACACAGAAATATACTCTGCGAAAAAGTAAATATCAAAATGTAAAGCAAAGCATTAAGACAATAGCAAACATACCACATATATATAAAAACTCTTCAAAAGATAAAGCATAAAACATACAACATGAACAAGTATTAAAAAGGAAAAAAATAGAATAATTGCATATAACCACAGTAAATATTATTTTTAGTGCACTAAAAACCAATGATTATGTTACACTGCCTTGGTACCAGTTTCTTCACTTTTTATCAGGCGCCGTTACCTTCACTCAATAAAATACTCTTCAGATGACTCAGACACATTTACTAAGGAATTAAACAGTTAAAAGTTACGAGTGACCATCGATTACAAAAATATTAATTACGTTACAACAGAACATGCGAAGTCCCGAGAGAGAGAGAGAGAGAGAGAGAGAGAGAGAGAGAGAGAGAGAGAGAGAGAGAGAGAGATCCACCCACTGATCTCCCCTTCGCACGGTTATCAGCCCATGAATGAACTCGCTTTGTATGGACGTCTATAGACGGTCATGGCTATTCGTCCATACCAGTGTGTGAACGGGTCATAGACGAGATCTTTATTTTAAAAATCTTTAAAAACGATAATTAGAGAGAAAGTAGAATTACAGTTAGTAATAATATTTATTATTACATAGTTTCAGAACAAAAGAATCTCTAGTTACTATAATAAAATGAAAAGATATCGTCTCATGGAAAATCCCAGAACGGTGTTAGGCAACATACGTGATAGAATTTTCCACCCAACAGCATTCTGTACGGGATGACCGAGTCATATAGGAATGCGCTATTTCAGCAGTCTGGTATATTGATGAAAATAAGTTGCCCCCCCCTCCCCCCATAGAGAACAACCACCCTCTGTCTCTCTCTCTCCACTCCATATATCTTCCTTTTATAAACCACACAGGGTTTAACCACATTAACTTTTAACTAACTCTCTATGGAATCTGCACATCTGAACATAAAACTATACAGTATACAACAATACACACATACACACAACGACTAAGGAGAGATTACTGCGTTATGAAAACCACAGCATAAGAATAGCTAGTGGAATGACTCTGCAATACTCAGCGAATACAGGATAAAACAACTCTATATATATATATATATATATATATATATATATATATATATATATATATATATATATATATATATATATGACATACATACATACATACATACCTACATACATACCTACATACATACATACATACATACATACATACATACACTAACTAACTAATCGCATGTCAATACCTGAGCTAAATATTTCATGCTACCTGCGTATCAGTTATGTGTTTTTATATATCTTACGTTTATTTTTAATTCTACAGAGTAATAATTTTGTAATATTCTATATCTTGATCTTTCTCAAAGGTCAAATGTTAAAAGAGACGTAATCTTTAAAGCCACTGCCGAGCGTGACGTTTTCATAATAAAAGCAGTCTTAACGAGAGAGATATTTTTCATTTCCCTAAACATGTTTAAAGGACGTAAGCTAAAGAAATAATTAGTGTTCCTGGTGTAACAAAAATAAAGTAATTTTAAACCTTATTACCTGTGTACATATTCTCGCATTTCAGTGACCAATAATGAAAGTTATTTTCGGTAATTTCATTTAGTCATAAAAGAGCGTACAATGTAATTGAAGGAAAAAGTATAGAAATAAATCCCATGAGTATTGTTGCGTCTGACAGTTAAATCAGATATTCTTCTAAGGAAGACCAAGCAACTAAGAAAATAGGGTAATAAAATTTCTATGGAATGAAAGGATTAGATTCCTGTAGGGGGGAAGTTTCCTCTTTTTTATTCAGTCTCCCTTGCAGTAAAATGAAATTACTATTTTTATCTTTCAAAGTGTGCTGACATTTAAATTAAATGATATAAAATGGTTATTTCCTTGTTCAATAGGATTCCATTGATTTGTACACCCATGTGTGGAAAGCGGGCTGTCAGTTTGCAGGTTATTATTGAGAATGGGAGCATTCTTGTACGAACTTATTAAAAAGAAGGGTGGGGCAGGGGGATTAATTTATTGTGCAGAATTTTTTTTATAGAATACCCGTATGTGAAATAGGAATAAGAGGGTTATGATCTTCAATAAGAAATTGAGAACAAATTTCCATGAAACAATACGGAAAACCCTATTAACTTGATGAATTAGCTGCTATTCATTTAAGAGCCACATTCGCAAAAAGAAACTAAACCAAAGCTAAGAGATGATCGAAAGCTGTATAACGAACGGGGATTAATTGATTAGTGATTCAGTTGAGGAACTGACATTGTAAGCCAACGATCAACAACTCTGGAAGAATGGGTAAAACTGAGGGAATAAACAAAACATTATATGAACAATAAACCTAGTGATCTGGATTCATCCAAGTTAGGGGGGGATCATACTCATGCTTTGTGCTTATTGTTTACGTCAACTATAAGGATAATTTAGATATATTTCTCTCTCTCTCTCTCTCTCTCTCTCTCTCTCTCTCTCTCTCTCTCTCTCTCTCTCTCTCTCTCTCTCTCTCTCTCAGACATTTCCCACTTTAAAGCAGCTCGACCCAAATGAAAAGAGACAGATTAAGGTTGATGACCAAATGAAAAAAAGGTCGGGGTAGGCGTGCGTGTCCCTGTGAACTTCCTGTTAACTGAACAAGAAAACATCCCATTTTAAACGAAAGAAAAATTTAAATAAAAAATAAGAGCTAAAAGCGTTTTACGCATGTGTTAGTAATAGCCACAGTGACCTCTTAATTTCTCGATTTCCTGTCACTGTTTGGATACACTTATCTTTATGACATTTGAATCCAGATGGGGAAATCTTGAAGTTAAAGATATAACTGTGGCTATTACAAACTCTTACGGTATATATATATATATATTGAATGTGATCATTAGCTTCTAAGTTTTACACATTTAAATATTTGAATCATACAAAAGACTATCCGTCAACGTAATCTTCTCTAAGGTAACAATCACGATTTGTTTGTTAATGCATAAGACGGAGTCTTTATGGACATCGTAGCACTTTAATGCTAAAAACCAAAGTAACCTTATAATATGGAAGGTATTACCAGTAACATGTAACGGTTGCTTACGCTTGTTATTTAAATGATCATTTTGTGGCCCAAAGAGCGTAATGAAAGCGTTATTTTGAAAAATATTTGAGAAATAAAATATGAAAGAGGAAAAAAAGACGGGAATAAGCACCACACAAAAGACGAATAATGAAAGTTCTACTTGAAACATTTCCCAGAAACGGCAGAACAGAAAAAAAAGAAAGGCCAAGACCCGCGCTGGCGATGACACTCAAAACAAATAGCCTTCCAAGAGAGAACCGACGGCGCAGTACATAAAAGAGAGGGGGAAAAAAAAGATGAAGTGAAGACCAAATGGTCAAAAGATGAAGTTTGTCTATGGGGAAAGTTGCTTATTGTTCGGTGTGGTCTCCTCTCGAGCCTTTTTCTAGACTAGCGAACACGAGGCAGTAAACCCAGCCAAATTGAGCTGATTCCCCTTTTTTATAGTTTTCATGAAATGACTGAGTAGATGGAAGCTGGATAAAAGAGGAGGAGGACTTCCTGAAATGTCTGTCTGGGAGTATTCGTATGCTCACAGAGGCAGTCGTGGGAAAATTGTTGTACATCAGCTTACCATGGGATACCAAGAGGAAGGAATTAAAATTCTAGTGTACAACAGAATTATTTCCATTTTTCTAAATAATCGATTTCTCTTTCAAGAAGATTCGAAATTTAACAAATTTTGTAGAGCATGACTCCAAGTAATTCGTGTTTATATAAGCATTTAGAGAGGGTTAAAATTAAAATAAGTTAGCTGATTGCTTATTGGAATTACTCTGTCGCTGAATAGCGGAAAAACATCACACAATATTAATATCGGTAACAGTAAATAAAAGTGTAATTTTCAAAGGAACGCTCGTATTCCACCCCCTTTTTTTTTTTTTAGTAAATGAAAAAGTTAAAGACGTAAATATATCCTCAAATATATTATTCGTTCATTGCAAGTAATTTTATAGAATTATCAGGAATATGATTGCTGAAATATGTATACAGTGGCCGTAATAATAGTCATGAATTATTATGATGAAGCTTTTCATTTTATAAACGAGACAATTAATTTCATATATACTTTTCTTTGTTGTAAATACACGCAATCGATGACGACAAGCATTCTTTTCATATACTACATTTACAATTGCAATTTATATTCAGAGATTCCCTGCTTTTCATCCTCTCTTTTAATATCTGCTTACACTGGGTGTAGTGTTCAACTACATATATATATATATATATATATATATATATATATATATATATATATATATATATATATATATATATATATATATATATATATATATATGTATATATATATGTATGGATGTATGTATGTATATATATGTATACACATATATATATATATATATATATATATATATATATATATATATATATATATATATATATATATATATATATATATATATATATATATATATATATATATGTGTGTGTGTGTGTGTGTGTGTGTGTGTTGTTTATATATATATAAACAACCTATAATTCGTTATAGGCCTAATAAACAGAAATGAATGCCCAGCAGTAACATGTTTTCTTTATATTCATCTTTCTTTCACAGAAATGAAGTTCCAATGACTCTGGTCTGGTTTCCAGTCCCCATTCTTCAAATCATGGTCATGGCACTAGAAATACAATTAAATATCTGACACTAGGAATATTTCCGCAGACGTTGGATTAGTTTCTTTTATTGGAACCAGGTCACAATGGTGTGTGATCAACAAAGCAAATAATAATTTTGATTTTCAACAAATTGTTTTGCTAACGTTTTCGTGTCGGCTCTTCAAGGAGAAGTGTAAATAGCTAAAAAATGTTTTGTTAATCTCTCATTCTTATTTATTTTGATGATTTTTTTTATTACAGTAAGTGTTTAAAGAGTTATTAGCTTTAGTATACATACAAACACTGTGTGTATATTTGAAACTGGTTCCAATAAAAGGTCACATAAAAGATCAAATAATTAGTTTGAACGATATTTGAGAAAAACGATGACTCTCGGTCCTTGAAATGGATAATAAGTGTTTAAAAGAAGCACCACATTTCAAGGAATAAGCCGATCTTCTTGTGTTCTTAATCTCTACATGTCTTGATCATTTGTTTTCGTAGACATTTTAGTGTTTTATCTACTTTATCTATAAGAAAAAAAGAAAAAAATATGTCGTTAAAAGACTCCATTGTACATATACAGAAAAAAAATCATTTTTGTCAGAATAAGATCGAAAAGATTTTTGGAAAAGCCTTAGCCTGGGCGCAAGTTCGTTCTGAATATACTGTAGATAATGACCAATTATAGGTCCCTTAACCCGCGTTATTTGAGGTTTACAACTCTCTCTGAAGATATTATATTTCTCGTGAGAATTTTTTTTTCCTTCTATTTCCGGAGAGGAAATGGACCGTATAACCAGAAAGTCTGTTGCTGGATAACAGCATAAAGTATATCCAGTTAGTGAGAATAAGATCTCATTCTTTTTCTTTGTTACCAAAAATACGATTTATTTATGTTTCCGACATTGCACGTAAGGAAATTTCTAGGAAAAATCAGTTATTATTCGTTCAAATGGGAGTAATATTAGGATGCAATGTTGAAGTAGTAATATTTAGGTATAATGTTAATGGTTGTTTTTCTTTATATATTGTTTATACTATATATATATATATATATATATATATATATATATATATATATATATATATATATATATATATATATATATATATATATATATATAAATTAAGTAAAACAATTATTAACATTATATTACTACTTCAGCGTTGTATCCTAACATTACTCCTATTTGAAAGGAAAATAACTGGTTTTCCTAGAAATTTCCTTACGTGCAATGTCGGAAACATAAATAAATCGTATTTTTGGTAACGGAGGAAAAGAATAAGATCTTTTTCCCACTAATTGGATATACTTTTTGCTGTTATCCGGCAACAGACTTTCTGGTTATACGGTCCATTTCCTCTCCGGAAATAGAAGGAAAAAAAATTTCTCACAAGAAATATAATATCTCAGAGAGCGTTGTAAACCTCAAATACCGCGGGTTAAGGGACCTATAATTGGTCATTATCTATATTCAGAACGAACTTGCGCCCAGGATAAGGCTTTTCAAAAATCTTTTTGATCTTTTTCTGACGAAAATGAATATTTTTTCCATATATTTACAACGGAGTCTTTTAACGACATACTTTTCTTTTTCGTATAGATAAAGTAGATAAAATTCTAAGCTGTCTACGGGAAACAATGATCAGGACGTGTAGATATTAAGAACACAAGGAGATCGGATTATTCCTTTAAATGTGGTGCTTCTTCTAAACACATAGTATTCTAAAGGTAAATTACAAACGGACTGAATATTAAATGTCGGCTGCTTTCTATACTCATGGCAAAAGGCCTGGCAATTATTAAGAAATCTTTGTCACGATATTAAAGCATTATGTAGTTAAATGACTTACCACAACAGAATATTATTTTCCAAGACGTTATTTATCGCATTTAGATTCCTCATCCCACTAAATAAATAGAAATGCAGTGAAAACAATGATAAAAGCTTAACCAGCCTTGATAGAAATTGTTTTAAACGGCTGTAAAATCGTTTTCATCATCATTGAAGTATAAGTTATGAAATAGCAGTTGAGTTAACAGAATAGAAATTTTAATAAAGTTATAAAAGATATTTAAACCATGTTATCAAAATTAAATTTCTTTGTTCATTGAGCCATAATAATCATTAAAATGGTTTTAGAAATGTTATGGAAGGATTACCTCAGACTTTTAAGGTTACGGATTTTATGTAACCAAGGGGAAAATTAATAATAATAATAATAATAATAATAATAATAATATTAATAATAATAATAATAATAATAATAATGATATTATTATTATTATTATTATTATTATTATTATTATTATTATCATAAGGAGGATAGAAAAGACAGATAAGATAAAACGTTACAGATCTGTTTTAAGACCAATGGTCTAATAATAATTATAATAATTAATAATAATATTATTATTAATGCAGAGAAAAACGTTACAGATCTGTTGTAAGCAATGGAGAATAATAATAATAATAATAATAATAATAATTATTATTATTATTAATATTATTATTATTATTATTATTATTATTATTATTGTTGTTGTTGTTGTTATTATTATTGTTGTTACTATAGAAGTTTAAGCTTTTTAATAACTATAAGTATGGATGTCCATGACGAATAAATTTTCTTCAACATAATAACAAGAGTTTTCGAGTTCCTCACGAGTCCCGAATTACTTAATGTTCTCATAACCGTTAATGCAAACATTTATTCCTTCGTTTAGGCGTCCCTGTTAACACTCGAATATTTACGTAATGAAAGCAACATATATAAGGTTACTTCTTGTGTTCCTCGTCCAACAGCTTCTTATTTGCATAAACGTGCAGGTTAATGGTTATTTTCATAACTCTCTGTACTCGAGAGTTTCCTTCTCATTAGGAGCAGCCCGAGTTTTACTCAGACATAATCACAGGCTGATAAGTAGCGTGTAAAAGGATACGCTACAAGTCTCTGTAATTTGCTCCGGGGTTTCCTTCTCATTAGGAACAGTATGATTTTTAATTAAGTGTAATTGCGGTATGAAAAAGTGGTATCGAATTCTTACGAAAGGGGATATAGTGTAATGGAATTATGTGGAAGGAAAAAGACTGATATATTAGCCATATTGATGAAAGGTAACCCTTGGAGAGTCTAATTGCACTGGAAATCAATCGTTACGTTTGGTTGGTCAGAGACCGGAGATCCATACTGTCAATGCCTCACCTCACTTTGGGCAAGGGAAGTGCTGGCATTAGGCTTGCTTAATGTAAACAATTCAATCAATCATCTTGTGGATATTGGGGATTCCGGTTGACGCTGGACTGAGACAGAGCGAGAGAATAGAATTTAGGGAGTAAGGGTAATAGTGGCTTTCGATAAGACTCGAGAGCCAGCTTAGATAATATGAATCGCAAAAAATTAACAGTTCCTCGTGAGAGTTGTTTATTCTGCAGAAATGTAAAAATTGCTTATTGTGTAGATTTTCTGTTTTCGTCGTATAAATATGGCAATGCTCCACAATGAGCTCTAATAGATTTGTCTAACAGTAACAGTTTCCCAGTGACTGTTGCTACTTAGATTTTTATCGCGGTGTCACTTTAGCACCTTCAAAGAGTTGCGTTTTTCTAATCGTTTTTCATTGTTGTCAACCCAGCAGGTTCCAGCAACTTGAACTTATATAATTATAGCCTTGTTATTTTTTAATAAATTATATCGCAGGCTGTCTTAATTTGAATTTCAAGAAAGATACATCTCTGCTCGCTCATATATATATATATATATATATATATATATATATATATATATATATATATATATATATATATATATATATATATATATATAAGTATATACATACTCGTATGGACATATTCAACGGCGTGCCGATTGTGTCATGTATGAACATCGAATATTGTTTATTGTTTCAGGAAATTGGTTGCAGGGCTCGATGTGGGATTAGCGCAATTCTCAATTCTGATTACTCAAATTTAAGTCAATGTATAAACTATGATATATATATATATATATATATATATATATATATATATATATATATATATATATATATATATATATATATATATATATATATATATATATATATATATATATATATATATAAATTTATATATATATATGTATATATATATATAATCATAGTTTATTGACTTAAATTTGAACAATCAGAATTGAGAATTGCGCAAATCTCACATCGAGCCTTGCAACGAATTTCCTGAAACATTATTCGATGTTCATACATGACACAATCGGCACGCCGTTGAAATTCAGTCTATTCATTCAAGGTAAAAATCGATAGCTCCTCATGTATAATGACGTCAAACGCGGAGCCAACAACAGTAATAGTAACAAAAGAATGGTTGCCAACGGATCCTGTTTTTTATTTGCTCTTAAAGTTACTTTTTCTCTTTTTCCGAAGCCACCACTAATTATTTTTTCCTTTTTGTCATGCTGACCAGTAACGCTGTTTAATATGTATGTACAGATGTGTTTGTGCATATATGTATATCCTACCATAAAGACTAAACAGCTACAAAGATGGGATGAATAATTCTAAGATAAAATGAAGAGATAGAAGATTAAACGAAATTTTTCTTCTGCTCGTTTCAGTTTTGCGCAAATTTTGATATCCGTTGACAAATATTCTAGGCCCCGAGTGGAAACTGAACCGTAGTCTTTGACAAACAGGCTTTGGGTGGTACACTGCCAGCAGTGATAATGGTTCATGGTTTCTTGGTAAGGACTTCAAGGGTATTCAATCTTCTGCTGTAACATCAAGAATTTTGTAAAACTGCAGTTCTGTAATTGCAGAATTACAGAATTGCAGTTTTACAAATTTAGCAGTTTTGGACAGATAAAGATATACATTTTCAAGAACCCTCTATAGTATCATAAACATAACACTATATCAACCTTCAGTTGTTATTTAAAAGTAAAATTATTCGTAATAAGTAAATATATACATTAAGACTCTTGGATGTTATAGGGATTGGCATAAAAGAGTAATGAGACATGCCGTAACAGAGCGCCACACAATATCGAGTAACTGAATACACAAAGGGAAAAATATCTTAATTCTCCTTCGTATCATATCAGTACTCAGTTTATATACCGTTTACTACAAAACGTATTTAACTTCTTGCAGAATAATTTCGATTAAATGCACTGGATAAATGATAGCAAAAATTATTTCCCTTAAAGCAGAGTTGCAATTATTGACAGACCCTTTCTCCCTAACGGATTTCTTTTTACCAAATTCAAAACTGCTGAATTTCCTGGGCTTTAATTGCAAGGAATGGGACCATTTCCTGCCTGTATTTAGTCGATGCAATCGGGGAGCCATGACAGGTATGAAAATGACCCCATTGGACCATTATGTATGTGCCTAAGTGGTCTATTCTCCAGGAGTGCTTTGGTCAAATCAATAAGATTGGAACTTGATAGAATATTAAAGCAGTTTTCTGCGTATATATATGTGTGTGTGAGTGTGCGCGCTTGTGTGTATGGGTGTGTGTGTGTGTATATATATATATATATATATATATATATATATATATATATATATATATATATATATATATATGTATATATATATGTATATATACAGAGAGAGAGAGAGAGAAAGAGAGAGAGAGAGATATCTGAACGCAGATTATTTCCAGAAAAGTTGTTGGATTTTTCACAAGAATTTAGATTATACGATCCTTTCTAAAATTAATGAATTAACTAGTTTTCAAAGGTCGAATCTTATGTGTTATATTAGCATATAATAGCTTAAGTAGTACCTTCGGCTTCATATTTATATGAGTGATTTAAAGCATATAGTAGCATAATAGCAAAATCAGTTTTAAATTATTTATATTTTTGAAAGGTAAATATGGTTTAGATAAATTTATAGCAACTGAGGAAGTTTATTATGATATATATATATATATATATATATATATATATATATATATATATATATATATATATATATATATATATATATATATATATATATATATATATATATATAAAGATATATATAAAGACTTGAAGCAAGGCTGTTCCAGAATAGCTGACTATCTACAAGCAGTTCTTAGAGGCCTTTGAAAGTCATAATCTCACTCAGGGTTATTGGTTTCCTATAACCTACATCAGTAAGAAGTTCTATGAGTTCCCAATATTTACGTTGTCAGTAATGTCGTACCTTTACAAAAGGTTCGCCGAGGAGCTTTATGTTTCCTATTAACCTGCAATGATGAACTTTATTATGTGAGAATTGCCTCGATAGAGGGAAAGAGTGTTCATAAAGGTATGTGTTCAATGACACCTGCGTTTACTGGAAATGTTTATGTTTTTTTTACCTTTGATCTTTCTTGAGTATTTTTATTGCTATATGAAACATAAAAATGAATCCTAATTAGCTCTTTAATGTTTTTAACTTATAGTGGGTAAATGAAAATCCATTTTACCGTTTTTTACAAAAGTGTCTTAGAAAAAGACGACATTGTAATATTCATTTTCTTTCCTAAACCTCTTTGAAGATCTAAAGGCACATGTCGTTCATGTGTTTAATATCTCAGTTTCAGTTGAGTGTTTAGACTTTTTAATAAGATTCTAAAAAGGTATGCCTCACCCAGTGACATCTATGAATTAAAAAATATCAGTTAGCCGGAAAAAAAATTATTCAAGTGGTAACCAATTCTTTTACAATTTTTTTTCTATTATATGACTTTTTTTATAAGCTATATCTAGCTGAAAACAGTTCGGATTTTATCGCATTACATTTTCGTAAAAAATAATTCAACAGAAAGGAGAAATAGTAATAAGTTGGTTTTTCGAATAAAACGACAATCCTGTTTAATAGATTACAAAAGTTACCTTGTTCTCATTGTTGCCTAAGATGTTTGTTTCCCTTTTGAGAATCATTTTTAAATTTTTATTCCAAACCAAATCTTGTCAGCTTATATGATACGAAAATTCAAAATACAAAAACAAGATATATCAGTCACAAATGATATACGGTTTAGAATAATGTTCACTTTTTTAATTGTAACAAATGATGATTTGAGTAGTTGTAGTGAATAGAACAGACATGATATAAAAAATCAATTAATTTTAATTAAGAAGAAATTTAAAAGTAAAGTTAATGTAAGAATCATTCAAAAGATTTATGACGATTACAGAAAAGTATTGTACTTTATGAACATTGGAAATTTATAGCTAAACTTCTGATGTTGACATTTTTTATAGTAATCATTTGCTTAATCTTATCCTATTGTCGCAGTGGTAATGAAAGTAAAGAGTTTCAATTTTTGCTTTTATTAGAAAATAACAATAGATGATGAATAATTAAAAATATAAACATTACCATGAAAATAATATGGCCTTTTTAAATGGAAGCATAAGCATTTTTATTCATGAGAGTACGCTTCACGCTCATGTAGGCTAATTATACAGCCTAGTCAGGAAATATGGAATACGCAGATTAACTGAAGTCTAGTATTTTACATTATAAATATGTATAACAAAGCTTGTACTCCTGACTGTGAACCATTAATTAGCATTAATGTGAATTCCTAATTAGAAGATTAACGTGGTAACACGCTGTGGGTAAGGTTGCATGTATTTATTATCTCTGCTCATTTGATTACGCCTAATTGCGTTTTAGAGTAAATAATCTTGTTTGCTCTGATAGTCTATTTGTTTAAAAAATTATGAACGTGGAAGTTTTTTTAATGAACTTATTTGTCCCATTAAGGAAGCATATATTATTGAGAAGAAATTACAAAAATTGAATTTTCTAGCATTTAGGTGTTCATTCATATGTACGAGTATA
>NC_089750.1:58867206-58872206 GCF_040412425.1 Macrobrachium rosenbergii
GCTTTGGCGTCTCCATTGGGCCCTTTGTTCGCAAATTTGTTTATGACACATTTAGAAGAAGAGTTTTTAAATAACTGTCCCGAATCCTTTAAGCCCCTTTACTATAGGAGATATGTGGATGATACTTTTGCCCTATTTAAACATCCGTGGCAATATCAGTGTTTTCTAGATTACGTTAACTCTAGGCATCCCAACTTTAGATTCACTATTCAGCAGGAGACTGAGAATATAGACCATAATTTTAGTACATCAGTTTTTAGAAAAAATACTTATACAGGCCTTGGAGGTAACTTTTATAGTTCATGTTACTTTTCTTCTAAAATTAATGCCATAATACCCTAGTTTTTAGAGCTCTTCCTTATACATCTAGCTGAGCAAATTTCCACTCCGAAATTAAATTTTTACTGGAATATTTTACCAAAAAATCCTATCCAAAAAGACTTTTTTATAACATAGTTAACAAGATTTTAGCACGTAACTTTTCTGATTCCATTGTGAAATTTAATGTTCCGAAATTAACTATGTACGCCACGATACCATATCCTCACTCTGACTTTCTTAGATCCAAACTTAAACAAATCATCGAAAAAGAGTTTGGATTTATAAAACTGAATTGAATACCTATGCATCCACTAAAGATTGGCGGCTTTTTTTAATTATAAGGACAAGCTACAGATCTTTATGAAGTCCAATATTATTTACAAATTTGAATGCCCAAGATGTCTTGGTAGTTATGTTGGCTCATCAAAGAGAATGTTGCAGGTCCGTTATTATAGCCACTTAGGTTTGAGCTACAGAAATGGCTCACGAATTACTAACCCCGAATTTTCTAGTATTAGAAATCATGCCGTTAAATGCAAGATTGATATTGATAAAAAAACATTTTTCCATAATTGGAACTACCAAACAATCGGTTTACTTAACGACCCTTGAATCTTTGTTTACTAAACGTCATGCACCTCTTCTAAACTCGAACGTGTCTTCTTCTCCTTTGCACTTGGCCTAAGTGTTCTCTGAATCGCTGGGCATGCGTGAGCCTGTGGTCTCATTTCGTCTTTCCCTTTGTTTTGATCAGGTAGCTTTAAAAAATTTCTTTGCTTTCTTCTTACTTTTATATATATTTAAAGAATGTTACTGCTGTTTTTAATTTAGCTTTTATTCTGAATTAAGAGAATTAATATGTATTTTTAAATTTTACAGACCGATGATTTGTTTAAGCAGTACGAAACGTTTCTTACAATAAATATGCAACTGTTTTGTTGACTGTCGTCTTCTTTGGACGCCTGCTTGTTGTTTTATATATATATATATATATATATATATATATATATATATATATATATATATATATATATATATATATATATATATATATATATATATATATATATATATATATATATATATACAAACATTAACCTACAAATGTCGATTAATATCCAATTGCTCTGCCTGAATTTATATATATATATATATATATATATATATATATATATATATATATATATATATATATATATATATATATATATATATATATATATATATATATATATATATATATATACATATATATATATATATATATATATATATATATATATATATATATATACATATATATATATATATATATCTATATATATATATATATATATATATATATATATATATATATATATATATATATATATATATATATATATATATATATATATATATATATATATATATATATATATATATATATATATTTTATATATATATATGCAGTATATATATTGACATGTGGTCGTCATCTCACGGGCTCGAACCGCTGACACGGTAACCAACTACGTTCAGTGACGCGACTTAAACCACCCAGCTATCAAGATGACGAACCACTTATCAATTATAATTCCCCTTCGGTACACATACGAATATACATATATTATTTCTGAAGTAGAGCGAATTGGATATTAAATGACATTTGTATCTTAATGTTTGTATAGAAAATCACGGTAATGTGATAAAAACTCATATATATATATATAATATATATATATATATATATATATATATATATATATATATATATATATATATATATATATATATATATATATATATATATATATATATATATATATATATATATATATATATATATATATATATATAAGTACATACATACATACATTCATTCATTCATTCATTCATTCATTCATTCATTCATTCATTCATACATACATACACACACTCATATATATATATATATATATATATATATATATATATATATATATATATATATATATATATATATATATATATATGTATGTGTATATATATAATATACTTACATGTGGGTGTGAATAGATGTCTCTGCGCGCACGTACATGTTTGCATGCATGTGTGCTTGTTCCTTTATGACTGTGAATCGAAGTGGTAAATTACAAACGCATATACTAATATTCTGTTAATCGTAAAATGCTTTCCTACTTAACTTTATCAAACCAAGCATATTCTCTCTCTCTCTCTCTCTCTCTCTCTCTCTCTCTCTCTCTCTCTCTCTCTCTCTCTCTCAAAACAAGTCAGCTTACGAAATCTCAGAAACTTAAACACTTCATTAATATTCTTCACCAAACTGCAAAATTTAAGAAATTAAAGATTTGTGCATTTCAGAGCTGCTTCCATAATAAGCAGTTAAATCCTTCTCAGGTGTCGAAAGAGAATGAGGAATCTTAGTTATGTTCGAGATGACATTATATGTTGGACTCCACTAAAATTGATTATGAAATTAAGAAAGAATGGCTATTGTTTTGATTTATCACTCCATGAGTTGTATTTAAGAAATTTCCTCTTACCACCCTCTAAATTGTCAGACTATGATGCAACTATTACATTTTATATTAGAAAAGTTATTTTAGTAATTTGTATTGATTTTATTAAAGTTTGTCAATTGACGTAACAATTGGTAGAATATACACAGTGCTAACTAGTAGAAAACAATGATAACAAAAATACGTGGTACCAAAAAGAAAACATCAGCAAGCGGATCTCCTACGATTATAAATGCTATTAAACTCTGCCACATTTTTTGAGTATAAAGTATTTTATGTGGGTTAAAGAGATATAAGTTACTACGGCTCTGATACTAAATAACTATTTTGAACTTGGAGGATAATTTTACAAAATCATCTTGGTTCAGGAAGATATATTTTTGACTAAAAGAAAACACTTTTGGATAATTTTGCAAAAGTTCAGTCCTGTGAATGATCCTTCTGCTTTGTGACAAACGAAATTTCCACTGCAGTATTAAAGCGTTTTGAAAACATTTATGTTTGCTGTAGACCTGAACTTTGACACAAAGTAATGGTAAACAAATTTGTTCTCTGAGGGCTTTTCCATAATGTTCCTGATGAAAATCATTACATGTTATGGAGATAGATGTGATTACTTTCATGAAACATGACGACGATGCTGCGTTTAGCGAATATTCTAACGACGTCCGTAAATCCTCACGAAGATGTCCATAATAAAGATACCAGAAATTGACCATTAAAGTTATATATTACTGAAAATTATTGCCCAGGATATTGCTGGGCCATGACAACGATGAATATTTGACATTAATGTTACTACTTACTCTAAGTGTAGCAAGGGAAATTATATTCACATGCAACATTTATCATTTTAATTTTCCTTCCTATTTTCAAGATTGTTATCATGAATGATAAATTTGAAACTCCTTGCCAAAATCTCACAATGAACTGAGAGCATGTGATTACACAAATCATACTGTGAGAAGAAGAAACTAGAGATTAAATATATTTAACCATACTTAGTAAAAAGTATGCGTACAGATGCAGTAACAAAAGAAAAAAGACGAAAGGCAGAAATGATTATAAATTTGACAAGCCTCTAGCTGTAAACCTTGCAACCTTCTGCGCATTAACCAGTTTCAATTCTGAATAATTATTCGATGAAAGTTTTCTTTATAACTTGAGGTGAATTACTGCATTCTTTTTGCCGTAGATATAATTTTTGTGTATTAAAACAACAATGTTGAACAGTAAAAACTCAGTTGCGTATAGGAGTGCAATAAACAGGGTAATTGATGTGACGATGTGAGAAAATTGCAGTACCTCTGTTAGACAATTTTTTGATAAAATTCCGAGTACTGGAAAAAACAGTCGATTTTAGCAGTATTATGGAATAACCGAAAATAATATATGTAGTTAAGCTAAAAAAAATCAATGAATCTCTCTCTCTCTCTCTCTCTCTCTCTCTCTCTCTCTCTCTCTCTCTCTCTCTCTCTCTCTCTCTCTCTCTCTCTCTCTCTCTCTCTCTCCCCTCAATTATTCTGAAAACAGTATGGCAGCTGTAATGATAGATGATCTTCCTGTAATTAAAAGAATAAGAGCGAGTTGGGAGGAGATCTGCAATTTCAGAAAGTTATTGCCATGAGTAAGCCAGGATTGGTTTCCAATCACAATTCTGACAGAAAAAAAGGCGAAGCAATTTAAAGAAACGTGTTCTGAAATCGTATAAGCATTATTTATGTTTTCAAACTCTATTTTACAATACGTTTTACAGTATTCTCTTCGCTTTGTGGTATCTGCTTTTTAATAATGATAAGCAATATTTAACATAACATGAAAAATTAGATCTAATTTGGGTGCTCGCAATTTTATGTGGGCTATGTCTTCAGTGCTATGATAATTTATCTTTTACTTTTCATCGAAGTAATAATTAATTTTTCTAAAAAGCGAAAGAGAGATTTGCTACTTTTTGACATATACTTACGGAAGCATCTAAATTTTATAATAAAGGAATTCGTACAGAGAATTATTTTTCTTAATTTATACTAGCAAAAGAAAATATACTCAGTCACTGCCACATCTGAATTTCTAAAACTTATAGCATAATTTTATGCGAAAAAATGCATCAACAAGATTTCAGAGAAATCCATAAAATGTCGAAATTTGCAATATGGAGGCTGCCTTCATAAGTCTGAA
>NC_089750.1:58877206-58879706 GCF_040412425.1 Macrobrachium rosenbergii
TTATCTCACCATCATTCACCTGTGGCCATCCTACCACATATAGTACAGTAAATGAAGATAAATATAGACAGACTTTATCATCACCATGTGCTGCTACTAAAAGCGATAATGTAGTGGTTTATATTATGAAAAATACTGGTTTTAAAAACTTCTATATTCTGAGATGAATAAAATCCTAGTTTACGGAAGTTATATACTCTCTCTATATTAGATTCAGTGTCTCAAAGGATTCGGCCTGTCAGTATTGGGTTTACGATTGGATGGGATGATACCCTGAAACTGGGAGAGAATGATAATGAGCATACGGGAAGTAAGGATCTCACGCATTTCAGAATTGACTTTGATCACTACGGTTTGAAGCCTGGCGAATACCTGATAACGATAAGAACTTCTCTTTTCCGTGTTACCCATATTTTTCGACTTTTCAGTTCTGGAAGCTAAGCAAGTGTTGGATGGCAAGTTACGCTACTTTTTAGCCTTGTATTGCAGGTAGAATATAATTATTTTTCACTTTTTACTTTTACTTTCATATCATAACATTTCCATAGTAGTGCAAAAAAAAATACTTTCTTGAGTATATAATGTCATAACAATAAAAGGTTACAACAGCGAAATGGAGAATAAAACATTTTTTTAATGTAAATAAGAATTATGGTTATTTATGTAAGTACAGTGTTTCTATTACCAAGCTTTTCATATCATAACATTTCCATAGTAGTGCAAAAAAAAATACTTTCTTGAGTATATAATGTCATAACAATAAAAGGTTACAACAGCGAAATGGAGAATAAAACATTTTTTTAATGTAAATAAGAATTATGGTTATTTATGTAAGTACAGTGTTTCTATTACCAAGCTTTTCATAGAAAAAGTGTTTATTACAAGATAAAAAGTCACTATATATTTTCACAGTTTATCAACAAATTGAAACTTTCTTAGCTTGCAATCCATTATCTATCGTTCCATCATACGGTAATTAGTGTTGCTGTGATCTGGTATGAAAAAAATAGCATTTATAATTCAACCCTTCAAAAAGGCCTTTTATTTTCACCTGTAAAAAAAGGAATTAAGTACAATTAAAAATTCAAGAATAAATTGGAAGAGGGAACTAAACACATTTGTTTAAATTTGGGTTTGCAATACGATCAACGAAAGTTGTAAGCTCTTAGCTACGTTATGTTTGATACAATTTTCATTATAGCGCTCACAAAGAGTAGTTTGTGTGGTATTAGATTAGGAGTAGTAGCAACATTCTGTACTATAGTAGCTACAGCTAGGTGCTCATGATTGTTAATTCTAATCTATACAGAATGAATTCGAGTTCACTGACTACTACTACGAAGATTGAACAATGTATTCTGATTTGAAGCATGTAGTTGCTTATTTACGCTGCAGTTATTATGAAAATTATCTTTGCAGTTGTAACAATAGCATAGCATCAACTTATATAACTGCTATTATTATGATACTACGGAAATTTGATAGCCGTTTGAATTACACTGTTTATTTTTATCATTTGCATTATGTTTCCTTTGATGTATTGACGAATAAAAAACTAAAGGTGCAGAGGCTTTTTGCATAATTCACGTGTAGTCGCTTTAAGTAATCTACAAAGATTGTTTATTATTGTTTTAGATAAATCTATGCTAATTCTTGCACTGGTTCTTGCTTATAGTGTATGGTAAATATATATATATATATATATATATATATATATATATATATATATATATATATATATATATATATATATATAGAGAGAGAGAGAGAGAGAGAGAGAGAGAGAGAGAGAGAGAGAGAGAGAGAGAGAGAGAGAGAGAGAGAGAGAGAGATTAAGTCTATTAGCCATATCTGTACGAGAAGTTGAAACCATCAGCATTATTTTAGACAAGATTTTTTATGACGATCGTGTAGTTTTTCATGGTTTTAACAGACAACTTTTTAAGACTTTTCTTGAGCTTGCTGTGCAAGACTCAATGTTTGTTTTTAATGGTCAGCTCTTTTCGCAGGTCGATGGAGTTGCCATGGGCTCCCCACTGGGACCTGTGTTTGCTAATATTTTTAACTAACTGTCCGGATGTGTGTAAACCTGTCTATTATAGAAGATATGTTGATGACACTTTTGCGTTGTTCAAGGAACCTTGGCATAGAGAGATGTTTCTGGACCATATTAATAAGCAACATCAAAATATAAACTTTACCATGGAAAAAGAAAGCAACAACTCTTTACCTTTTTTAGATATCATTGTCAGCAGAGACAATGGTGAATTTACTACATCTGTGTATAGGAAAAAAAACATATACTGGACTTGCTAACAACTATAGTTAATGTTTTAAGAACTTTAAGCTAAATTCCATATACACTTTAGTTTATAGGGCTCTTCGTTATTCTTCGAGTTGGTCTCTTTTTCATATTGAGATTTTATTTTTAGTCAAATTTTTCTTACAGAACTCCTATCCTGAAAATTTGGTTTTTAAAGTCATTAACAGACTACTGTCA
>NC_089750.1:58884706-58887206 GCF_040412425.1 Macrobrachium rosenbergii
TATAATCAGTAAGAGTCAAATTTTACTTGGTTTCCAAAATAGTCCTTTTCATGTTCCCATAATTTCCCTCACTCCCATAATAAGTGATATACAATGAAACAAGAGACTTAAGCTGTCGAAAAGATATAAGGGCTAAGTTGTATTTCTGAAATAGTGGCGCTCCATACACAACTCTACAAGATAATAAGTAAAATACGAAATTTCCTTTTCTTGTTCTATGTTAAGTATGGGCGACATAACGGCGTTTTCTTACATGGCCCAGTTGCTCTCTTGTTTGAGAATTACACAAGCCATCATATATATATATATATATATATATATATATATATATATATATATATATATATATATATATATATATATATATATATATATATATATATATATATATACATATACATATACATATATAATACGAAAACTCTGTCTTGTTTGTGTGTTTGAGTGCACACTGGAAATCCCAGAGGCTTCTGGGGCTTCCCTCCCCCACCACCTTCCCTCTCCCCTCCCCTTCCCCTTCACCCTCCCATTCCCCTCCTCCTTTCCTCCCCCTCCCCCTTCACTCTTCTCTCTCTCTTCCCTTCCCCCTCCCCTCCCCCGTAAACGGGGCTGGTGCTGCCCGTAGACTTTGTAACTAATGTGATATATAAATTATGGAATGTTTGCGTCTTTCTGTGCTGCTTGTTGCCAGAGTTTCAAATTGTTCATTTAATCATTTCCTCATGATTTCTCGTACTTAATTAATATAGCTTGGAAGAAACATACGATCACGTTTATTAATATATAATATATATATATATATATATATATATATATATATATATATATATATATATATATATGTGTGTGTGTGTGTGTGTGTGTGTGTGTGGAAGGAACTTTCAGGGAAATGCTGTTGTAAATATTAAATTCCTTCTGTTTTTTTTTTTCGAAATCTGTTATCGGCAGTTGGTTCCCTAGTATCCTCAAGGGTGAAATCACTGTATGTCTGTAAGTTGTTCTTCCTCTTATTTATAGGCCCAGATACCATTTCCTGTCATAGTTCAACACTTAAGGTTACAGCCTGTTTGTTATATTACCTCCTCGGATTCTATTTTTCTTTATCTTCCGCTGTGTGCGCTCATATTCTCATGCAATGATTTTGCTTTAGAGAGCAAATACCTTGTGTACATGACATAGCTTAACCTCAAGACTTCCTTTCTCCCTACAGGATAAGAAGACCATATACAGTATGTTTTGCTAAGTTTATTGTATATTATAATGAACAGTCATTTTTTGTGATTCCATACAGCCCACAGAGCTTCACTGGCTATCTGTCCCCTTATTGAAGCTATGGTAGTAAGGAGAAATACCTTTTAGCAGGCTTTTTTATGCTGAATGTTATTTGCTTATTAGCTATTTTATGCTTTCTCGCCATTCCAAATACCCTGATACCTCGGGTGAGGTTCAGATTTAAATAGAAATAAGTAATGATTCTGAAACCCATCTGAGTATTCCTTCATGAGCGCTCGCGCAAGAGAGAGAGAGAGAGAGAGAGAGAGAGAGAGAGAGAGAGAGAGAGAGAGAGAGAGAGAGAGAGAGAGAGAGATGGCTGTACTATAATGAGACCAAATGCCAGGCGCTGAGAGAAAGAGAGAGAGAGCGAGAAGTCTTTGGTGTTACATTTATTATGATCGAACTAATTCACGCCAACAGACATACATTAAACATGTTACCTTTTCATAAAATATTTTAAACAATATTAAAAACTATTTTTAACTATAAAATCTCATGAAAATATTTAAAAAACAGTTAAAAAGCACGTTTTAGTAAAGTATCATCAATTAATACCAAATGGCAACACCGCCTCTAGGTTTAAATAGGGGAGAGCCATTTAAACTCCGTTGCATCAAATAGCTCAGTTCAGTTTGAATGAATACCTTTAAATTCTTCCCGGCGAACGAATGATTTAAATCATCCCTCTCTCCCCCCACCCCATTCATTTGCGTGAGTCAGCGGACACCTGGATGTCCTGAACCACAGTAGGACATTTAAATCGCGCCTGGGGTTCACTGTAACGGGGCTCTTGACCGGCGGGAGTTTAAATGCAGTCTGTATGTGTTTAAGGCGCGAAGAAAAAAAGCGATTTTAGGCCGATGTGATTTCGTTTTTTATTTGTTTTATATAATTTATGAAGTACAGTATCTTCTTTCGCCTCAATGTTATTATTTTTAAGTACATTATTGCGAAAATTTATTTGTAATTTCATGAAATATTGATTTTCTAGCAACACAGAATATTAGACGCTGCATCCAAGATATTTTGCAACTGTTGCGAGTATACTATACTGCTCACTATTTATCGGTAGACTGTGGGAATTAGTTTGGAAAAATTAATATTTTCTCATTCTTTAACATTCAACTTTTTATGAGTATTTACAAAAAGCATGTATAACAGTATTTGGCATCCTATACTTTACTTAACATAGCGTCGGGCCGATAACGTCACTGGAATTGCGGCC
>NC_089750.1:58892206-58894706 GCF_040412425.1 Macrobrachium rosenbergii
CAAAATACTCTCCAAGTTTTAGAATGTCTACAATATTTTGAGAATTAGGACGTATAACTGGAGGTAAATTCTTGTTGATTAAGTATCTTCAAGGCACAAACGTTTCTCAAAAATATCATCATAAAGTTAATTATAGAAATGGCTAAAGAAAGGATTAGCTCAAAAAGCATGACTCGCGTATCTGTGCCAAATAAATATTTTACAGTGAATGAATTAAAACCGATTCAATTTGAAGTCCGTTCGTTAGGTTTGTTTTTCTAATGGAAAACAATACTTCACTTTCCATTTCTGTCCGGCTTGTAAAATTCGTAACCATGTATTCTTCAATTCATCGTTCAATCAAATGGCAAAGAGCATGCTCAAAGTACAGGATTTTTGCGTGGAAAGTTTGAAAACTACACAAATTCGTTTACTGTGTATCTACTCTAAAAACAGCCCGTTTACTTTGTGTAGAAAGCTGACACTAGAATCTAACAGTAACGCTTGGAATTATATTTCGGGTATTGTCGATCAGTATGACTCTTCTGATATGTGTGCTGGTGCAGAAAAAGATATATTTTTTACTCATTTGAAAAAAATTGCCAATATAATATATTTATGGAAAAGAATTCACCCATCGTTGTGAAATGTAATTCGGTTTCAGTTCAATTATTGTATAAGAATCTTAATAAAATAAAAAGGAAAATTTCCAGTTTTACTGGAATATAGTAAACTTTTTCGTAAATTAATGTAAAACCCTAAGAAACACTAAAGGTAAGTTTAATTCCTCATTTAGAGATACTTGAATGTCTGGATCAGAGAAAAGATTTAAAAAACAGTAGGATATTATACAGCGAGTCCAATTCCAGCATAGAGAAATAAAACTTCAGAAATAAAGAAGCTTTTAAACTCAGTTTGGTACCGTTTTGATCATGAGCACGATAGTAGATATGCTTTAATATTCGGCATGATTTTGTACGTTCCAGGAAAGTGCAAGAATTCGTGGTCTTTACGAGTATGGAATTTAAGAAGCTGTTTGCTTCTTATTTCCACTGCAGAAACGTCGCGTCTCCCCATTCACGCTCAGCACCGGTCTTAAGATTTGCAGAAAAGCGGGCAGAGCGCTGGACGTTGGCACGTGAATGTGGTTGTTTTTAATCGGTACAGACTGTCGCACAGATAAAACGTAGGGACTTTTTTTAAAATTAGGTATAAATAGCCCATTCACTGTGAGACGCTGTTGTTCTGTGGTTGAGATACATATCCGTCCGTGAATGGAGGTTACTATAGTACAAATTGTCATAGCTTCCAGTTCGCTGTTGGAGAGTACCTCGGCCATCGCTCTAGCACGTCCAAGAAGCAAATGAGCAATTTACGCAGACCGGGTCGTAACGCCAATGGCCGTTTCACTTCTTTCGACGCTCCTCCCCTTTCGACATGTCTGGGGACAAGTCTGAGCTTGGATGACCCGCCTTAATGTTTTTCGGCACGCAGCAAAAGTATTTGTTCACGCATTCCTTATTTTGGGTCTCAGCGCACACAATGCAACATGTTAAAATTAATAGTTAACAGTTTTAAAAGGCTTTTCAGAATATTTATTTTTCTTGTAATATAACTCAGTAAGATTACTACATAGATAATTGAGGTCATGTGTGAGAAATCCGTTTGTAATAGTTTTTTTGTTACGCCGAACTGTTATGAATAGGAAAATATTTAGGTCTTATTATAGGTATCATTATGACGCCGAAATGTGGGAGTATTCATAGAAAAGTGTATGGAATATTAAGTAACATCTTCTGTCGGAGGTTTATGAAAAACCTGAAACGTTTATTACAGATGTACCTATTTAGCAGTCAGTCAATATTAACCTTCTTTATGATTTGAGATGCACTGAAACACACTTTTCATCTAATGTGTTACAGTTTTCATTTTCTTAAATATTAATAATAACAACCTACTCATTCAGAGAGAGAGAGAGAGAGATTGGATTCTCCGTTAGCGGTACTGTTAATAATTCATGCTTCAAATTATGGAATGTAGAGCTGTAAACATTATCCGTAATTTCAAGAATATGGCATCGACACCTGCGAGCCTTTTAACTCATACTAGGTCTTCAAAACAAACACATAAATTTTCACCAGTGTTTAAATGAAAAATAGATTATAATACCTCTCTCTCTCTCTCTCTCTCTCTCTCTCTCTCTCTCTCTCTCTCTCTCTCTCACACACACACACACACACACACACTTATTCAAATACACGCACAAACACGTAGCGGTGTATAAGCGTGAAGAATGTTTTAATCAAACAAAGAGCATTTTCCACATACTAATTTCCATCATGTTATGTTTTCTATCTTATGAGAAATGTTTTTGCAGCAAACCTTTAACGTCAGCATGCTGTAATTATTATCCTCCAGCTTGCAAAAAGGATATTTAATTATAGTACAGCTCAATATGCATCTACAATATAAAAACTTATTATAGAGGTATTTTCATTAACACAAATTGAACAATAACCAA
>NC_089750.1:58899706-58904706 GCF_040412425.1 Macrobrachium rosenbergii
TGGTGGGAGCGGGCACACATTAAAGCAAGAAAAAACTGTTTTGGGGAGAGGGAAAGGATAGGAAAGTAACATTTGGTAGGGAAGAAAATAATTACAGTCCCGGACAACAACACCATTACACCCATTAACAGGAAGGTAGATAATTTCATATTGATAGGCAGTTATAAAAACACCATTAGGAATAAACTAGTTAGAAACAAAAAGTCGGTTGGGTGGGGGGGAGAGACAAGAGGAGGGGATGGCAGCGTGTCTAGACTGTGAAGATGGGTACTACGGCGAAAGCGGCAAATCCTGCAAAGAGCGAAGCAAACAACACATACAGAACATAATACATTATAGTCAGACGTCGACAGTTACCAAACATTGTTGGGAAAAAGGCCACAAAATAGACTGGGAAAATATGAATTTTTTGTACAGGAACACCAACAAAACGGCCACACTGGTTGTAGAGAACTCCTTCATAACATGAGCTAACAACACAATGCCAGGGAACACTGGAAACGGCTTTGAAGACAGCGTATCAAGGAAAACTGTATACTCCACAGTAGTAAAGAGACAAAAAAACCCACGAGGACGCACGGAACATGCACACCTGGAAGAAGGAGCCGGCAGAGAAAGGCCAAGGTCACGAAGGCTGGGTCACAAAGGAGGAGGAGGGCAATGAAAGGGTTAAAGAACCCAGCACACAGATATAAATACAGCTGGACTACGTGTCTGGTCAATTGTATTGTTACTTGACAATGAGGACTGTTTGTCCTAGAAAGCTTGTAACTTTTTTTAATAAAGATCTCCACTAGATACCATCCAGTTTGAATGAGGTCCTGTTAGTGATTGTACTAATGTACAAAACAATTGTGTATATGATAAAGTTAATATATATATATATATATATATATATATATATATATATATATATATATATATATATATATATATATATATACATATATATATATATATGTATGTATGTATGTATGTATGTATGTATGTATGTATGTATGTATGTATGTATGCATGCATCATGTATGCATGCATATGTGTGCGCACGTGTTTGTGAATTCTTCAAATATATATTTGTGATATGAACCCGGCAGTGGGGTTACGGAGTCTGATTACCTTTAATATTTATTCAACATGATCTTGCTAAAAAATACTTTCATTCAAAGCAACATCAATGGTCTGAATAATAACCAATTATGTAAATCCTTTGTTGAATCTATGCGAATAATATTCAACACTTTCACCAATTTGGTTTCTGATTTGTGGCAAATTAATTTTGAAGAACAAAAGACTATTTATGACATGCATAAAATCTATCATTGTAATTATAATTTCCCTCACATTCGTTGATAATTCCAAGTTTTATGGAAATCGGTATTTAATGAAAAATGCAATATAATTGCCTCATCTGCCAAGATATAGTAAGCTCTGAAATAATATATATATATATATATATATATATATATATATATATATATATATATATATATATATATATATATATATATATATATATATATATATATATATATATTTATATATTTCTATGAATGTCAAGGGATACTACTTGATTCTGGGCGGCGACAGATGAACACAGGAGCTCCTTATTTCTATTACACATCTGACTCAATATTAGGATAATTCGTAGACAAACAAGGGAAAATCTCTAGCTTAAGGCCTTCTTCATGTGAGGAAAATTACGTAAACTCAAAGGTTCTCTTAATTAATTATACTTACATAACAACACAGATCATAAGAATGACGGATTACTGGGCAGGTAGTAATAAGGGCCTGCTAAAATAATGAATCCTACACAGAATAAATATTGTACCCTGACAATGTTTTCATAACAGCAAACATTGCAGTGGAGTAGAGAGGGGGCCAGGCTGCACATGGATAGAGCCAAGTGATTCCACAGTCGAGGCCTATCTGCAAAAGTATGCAAGACGGTTACTTACAAGAATAATAAGAAGCTTAAAGGGACTGAGGGAGATGCACAGATGGTGCCAAATAACTCAGTTCAACATGAAATGCATAATTAGGTTAACAATGAATGCTCCAACACAAATTACTGAAGGTGACTGCATAATGGAAAATAAATGAAAAATCAGGCAGAGAAATAACAGGAATGGTAACTGACTAAGAAACCATATTCCAGTACATTACCTTCGTCAAGATGACGATGTCCTCGTTTGATAGGGCGCTGGCGATAAGTGGGGTGAATTAAAATGCCACTACAAAGTATACTGGTTCGAGCCTCGGGGTCGAACACGTGGAAGGTTCAAGGGACAGGCAAGATTAAGGACATCTGTCCTTGGTGGCGTTCTGAGCAATTCTCTCTCTCGATTTCTGTTGCATCGTCTATAAATAACCTTTGGGGATTACGCATCGTGTCCAACATAGGTAGCGCAAAGGTCAATCTTTGTCACGTTTTCTATAATGACTGCATGGCATCTAACCCTCGTGGAAGGTTCAGGATAGGCGGGGCACCAACTTTCTTTTTTTTGGCCCCTCCCTTGCCCGTTGTCTGGCATCGTTGAGGAAGGCATCTTTGAAGGTCACCTGGAGCAAGGCCTTATGGCAGTCCTTATTGGGGAATGAAGGAGAGAGTTTATGAAGGGGCGAGTGGAAACCCACAGTTCTAGTAATTAAAACAATTGGAATTAATTTTAATTCTCTCTCAATTACATTACAGATGTAAGTATAATATATATATATATATATATATATATATATATATATATATATATATATATATATATATATATATATATATATATATATATATATATATATATATATAATATATATATATATATATATATATATATATATATATATATATATATATATATATATATATATATATATATATATATATATATATATATATACGTGTGTGTATATATAAGTATACATACATACATGTATGTATATATATGTATATATATATATATATATATATATATATATATATATATATATATATATATATATATATATATATATATATATATATATATATATATATATATAATATTAACTGCGAAAATATACTGGAACCTAAAAAAAAAGGGAAAAGCAGATTTTATTTATATCGGCGTGAAAGCCCAACACTCCCGTTTTAATTAATCCATTTTAACACTGCTTCAATAAGACTGTCCGAGCATTTAGATGTTTTAACGAGCAGTACCCCACTACCTCGGCAATTATAAACATCAGTTCTGATTTACGACAGTACTGATAATCCGTTCTGGAAAATGGTCGCGTAAATTTCATGGGCGAATGAATTGATGCAAAATGAGAAATGTGAGCGATAAATGCAATTAACAATAAAATGAACATCATTCACTTTTACGCTCCATTTTCATCTGACGGAATGGAAACTCGATCAAAATCATTTGCATAAAATTTTTCCCTCCTGTGCGGCAGAATTACTATATCATGCATGAAATCCTTTTCATTGTGAAATTCTCCCAACCTAATACGCCACAACGCGAAGCCTTCTAAGGTGTAGATTGATTGTTGTGTATTAGCAACCTTTAGATCAACAATGCCCCCGGTAATGGTGGATAGCTTCTTTATATATTCATGCGCATGGGCAAGACATCTACTTGATTGACTGTGCATGATGTATGCAAGAAAACCTTCGTTTCGTGAGTGAAAAGAATGTACATTTAATATTTCGCATGGTATTCGTCATGGCGGCAACATGATGAAATAAAAACAAGTTAAAAAAGCGCCGAAGTTTCTTGATCGCAATCGAGTTTTCTGTACAGCCGCTGCAGTGTATAATCAAGGCCACCGAAAGTAGATCTATCTTTCAGTGGTCTCGGTGGTGGCCTATCCTATATCTTTGCCAGAAGCACGGTTATGTCAAACTTTAACCTTAAATAAAATCAAAACTACTGAGGCTAAAGGGCTGCAATTTGGTATGTTTGATGACTGGAGGGTGGATGATCAACATACCAATTTGCAGCTCTCTAGCCTCAGTAGGTTTTAAGATCTAAGGGCGGACAGAATTAAGTGCGGACGGACAATCAAAGCCGGCACGATAGTTTTGTTTTACAGAAAACTAAAAATTGTAAACAAAAGAGTGGAAAAACATCTATAAAGATTTTATATGAATTTAAAAGATTTTTCAAGTGCTCTAAAGCCATAGAACTCGCCAAAAAATATTACGTGATATTTTAGTAAACATGTTAGACTGAGATTGGTTCAGAAACTCATTTGCTCCTCTCTCTCTCTCTCTCTCTCTCTCTCTCTCTCTCTCTCTCTCTCTCTCTCTCTCTCTCTCTCTCTCTCTCTCTCAGTATTTAAATTTATGCATGAAAACATATTCTTCGTGGTCAGCCTCAGGGTAACGATTGAGAGAATAACGGTTTGGGCGCTGTTTGAAAATTGGGGGAAAAATATTTTTCACCGAACTGTTCGTAAATTTAAGTTGGAATGAAAACAAATTCACTCTATGATAACCCGAAGAACTGTTACATTAAATTCCATCACAGCAAGACAAACAATGATAGGACAAGATACACACTGTAGACAAAAAAAAAAAGTAAAAATTGCTCCGAAGTGTCTTCGGCGCAATCGTTTTTTCTGTACAGCGTGTAATGCTGCATGAAACTCTCAGCCACGGTTCATGAAACCTTCAGCCACGGGCCTGTGGTGGCCTGTGTTGTTGGCACCTATAGCGGTGCCAGACGCACGATCATGGCTGAAATTAACCTTAAATAAAATAGAAACTACCGAGGCTAGATGGCTTCAATTTGGTATGTTTGATGATTGGGGGTGTAGATGATCAACATACCAATTTGCAGCCCTCTAGCCTCAGTAGGTTTTATGATCTGAGGGCGGACAGAAAAAGTGCGGACTGACAGACAGATACTTTTCTTTTACAGAAAACTTAAACTGGTAACAGTGTATGAGTTGCCTTGCCCGTGACTAAAAAAATGAAGAGCTTAGATTCATGAAAAGGAATATACTTCACAAGACTCTGA
>NC_089750.1:58909706-58912206 GCF_040412425.1 Macrobrachium rosenbergii
CAACAAATTGTATATGATTAGACTTACCTGACCACGATGTTATCCTCTGGCCTTCTGGCTCGGAAGTAGGGGGAGAGTAACTGTAAGCTTCAACCAACAACATGGTCTCTGGGGCTTTACTTCCACTCCAAGAAGTCCTGGTTAGGTAAAAATACATATACATAAATCTGTTTGTGGTTAAGGTATTCCCAGTATATAGTGGATTCGATGTTAATATTTTATTCATTTGTGGTTTAGTATTTGCAAGTATTAAAATGTGAGATATACATATACATATATATATATATATATATATATATATATTCTTAAGAAATGACTGAGTGCCAAGTACACACGTGTAATTAACAAGCTTTGTGCCCCGAAGATGTATTAATTACGCGAAAGTATTTGACACTCTGTCAAGTTTTTCCTGTGGCTTCAGCTGATGAACATATCACTTGCATTTTTGTTATTTTCAGTGTGTGTGTGTGTATATGTATATATATATATATATATATATATATATATATATATATATATATATATATAAACATACTTATTTATGTATATACATACATATTTATGTATGTTATCTGTTTTCAGATGTGTTAGTTATTTGGCTTGATAATAGATCAACATTTTCTACTGATGATATTTCAACACTGCAGAATCTCGCTAGTCGTCTTCTCTTGGGAAATCTCAAGCAGCCTTAGTCGTCGCGCTTGATATTTCGTAAGCCGTAGAAGTTATGGTATTAGCTCGAAATGCCAAACGTCGTCCCTATTGGTTTACCCCCAACATTCCGTAAGATATATTTTCAACTTTTATCTGTGATTTATACCTGTTTTTTTTTTTTCACTCGTACGACTCTTCCATTATCCTTGATAAAATATAACTTACATCACCACTTTTCCAGATATTTCCAGTGTAAGTGTTAGGCGGACCAGTTCAAGGACAGACATTGTAAGTCATATTGTTCTATATGTCTTAACTATTAGCGGCTCCTGTTGTCATCCTAAGCTCTTGGTCACCTCTCAGAATTTGAGCAAGGAAGAATTTAACCGCGTCGAATAATTTTCCGTGCGTGTCATAAATACATGTCAAGCAAAAGCTAAATATCGTTTCTACCATTTATGTGAAAAAGAAGAGGTTTTTATAAAACTTACCATCATTTTAAAATTGAAAAAAATCTAAACTCCCTTTAAAAAAATCTAACTGTCTCATTTCTCAGTTTAGTGAACTTTCTCAGGAGATATGGCTGTGATGAGACAGATTTATTAATATTCCGTATTAAGGGTTCTTTAAAGGAGATTAATAATATTCATAAACATTATTTGTTTCTAACACTATTAATTAGAATCTGAGTATGAAAACTCCTTTACAAGACCAGCGTGTAAGATGTTAAGAGGGAAGTTTTTTCCGTGTTCGTTTAATAAACACATCCTATGATGTCGTGTACATAATAAAAGGTCACACAACGCCTTCGGTTCAACAAATAACAGACGTTTATAAAAGCTGCTTGTTTATTCCTATTACATCTAAAGCGTCCGGTACAGCATCTATGAACAAAGCTTCTTGAAAATTAAGATTTATTGTTTACAGCACTTGCAAAATAAATTTCAAGATCAACTTGACGTATTCTCTGCCTTAAACACTTACAAATATTCTTTCTATATCTGATGGTACTAATTATCAAATCACTATCAGCTTGAAACCGTATTTATGAGTACTCATTATTATTGTCATTTCAGCCATAAGAAAACAAGGAAACGATACATATAGAGAAAAGTGGTTCCCAGCTCTGAAGAGAGTCCGATAAGCAGCATTAGAAGAAAGCTTTTACATTGCTTAAATAAAAACAGAAGATAGGCATAGATACACTTTCTAAACATTCGTTAGATGTCGTACACTACGAGGCGAATCAAACGAATTTTATTCATAATTGGTTGTGGTAATCGAGTTTTCTATACAGCGTATAATCAAGGCCACCGAATATAAATCTGGCTTTCGGTGGTCTCGGTATAATGCTGTATGAGCCGCAACCCATGAAACTTTAACCACGGCTCGGTGGTGGCCTATCCTATATCGTAGCCAGAAGCACGAGTATGGCTAACTTTAACCTTAAATAAAACAAAAACCACTGAGGCTCGAGGGCTGCAATTTGGGATATTTGATAATTGGAGGGTGGATGATCAACATACCAATTTGCAGCCCTCTAACCTCAGTAGCTTTTAAGATCTGAGGGCGGACAGAAAAAGTGCGGGCAGAAAAAAGTGCGGACAGAATAAAGTGCGGACGGACAGACAAAGCCGGTGTAACCGGTTCAAATGGCTCCCCCTAAATGTGACTCCCGGAGTCACTTGAAACTAGTTTGACAGGACTCCCCAGTCAATTGAAACTAGTTTGACAGCACTCCCCATCAGGTTGAAATGACTCCCATTTTTGAACACTCAAAATGGAAACAATACACGAGTGATTACATTTTTATTACAAAATTCCAATTATATGCGAACAACGACAT
>NC_089750.1:58919706-58934706 GCF_040412425.1 Macrobrachium rosenbergii
ATTAATAAGTCGTACAAATAATATTCGTGTATTTACGCATTCATTAGCATAACAGACTTAAATATAACTGATTATTTTGAGGTGCGAAAAGTCACTTTAACACAGTTTTACCATAAAATGGGATTCGGGAGTGAAGGCCGTCGTTAGTGAGATAATGCATGAAATCAAGAGGGATTAAGAATAATACTGTACAATACTGAGTTGAATATGTATAATAGTTATAAAGCAAAAACATATACGTAAACGTAGATGTATTTTAATATGTAGTATGAGAAATATCTTAATCTAAATTTATTTGTTGTCACCGCGAGGATTATACAAACGTGTTCACCTTATTTTGTCCAGAACACCTGAAAGAGAAACAATTATGGCCAAGTTCTTGGTTCCATACCGTCAATTTAAAGTTGATCGTTTAATACTGCTGATATAACTGAGGGAAGGAGGTATACATTAAATAACTCCAAACTCTTGTATTGAACATGATGGCAGACCCATGTAAGTTTCAAAGAAATCTGCGAATTGCTAAAATTTTATATCATATGTAAAGATACTCAAGGAAATCCATAGAATTTGATATGCTATTAACCTTAGAAAAACTGTATAGGTTATACATATGGCTAAATAGTTTATTTAAGATTATAATCATGTTGTAAAGACGAGAATATCCACAGAAAGTTAATTGTTATTTATAATAAACAGTTATAGTGCCAAATAAAAACCAGATCGCTTAGATTCTTGATGATTTCTGGGCGCGTACCGTTAGTTTTGTTGAATTGAAGAAATCATGTTTACCTTGCCTAAATTTGAAAATAAATGGCAGGTTTTTTAGTAACAGATAGATGAACAAACAAATTAGGATCAATACTAATTTTGACATATGTTCTCCAAAACATGGTCCCGAGAATAGTAAATCTTTTGTATTTCACTGAAAGATGCAAACCTTCTATGTTATCTGATTAGGATTTTCTTTTAGAAAAAATGTAGTTCATTAGGATCCTAACATAACTGCATGTCTTCAGAGTAGGTTTGCTGAGCCCATGCAAATGTAAATAACCCTAAGACTTTGTACTGTTTCTTGCTGAAGTTCATCGAAAATCGAAGACAGTGGTATTTTACAGACACGCACGATGAGTGTGTGTGTATATATATATATATATATATATATATATATATATATATATATATATATATATATATATATATATATATATATATATGTGTGTGTGTGTATCTTTTTACCAGATACGTATGAACTGTAATAGCCACAATCCCTCTTAACTTCTCGAACTCCTCTCACCTTCCGGATATGCTTGTCACTACAAAGTCTTAGATCCAAATGCAAGAAGTATGAAGTAATGTTGATGTAATTCTTGCATTTAGCCCACAGGCTTTGTAGTGACAAATGTATCCAAAAAGCGTGAAGAAGACATTGGGGCTATTACAATCACATAAGCATCTGGCAGAAAGTGGCCAGTAGATTTCATGTATACATATTACAACACACACACACACACACACACACATATATATAATATATATGTGTATATATATATATATATATATATATATATATATATATATATATATATATATATATATATAGTATATATATAGAGAGAGAGAGAGAGAGAGAGAGAGAGAGAGAGAGAGAGAGAGATGCAAATGCTTTTTCCTGAAGGGATTCCTATGCATCACAACTTATTGCCGTCTCTCCCGCGTATGTAAATTTTACCTGGATTTATGAAGACCTCATCCTTCCAAGGAACGTCCCTGTCGTATAATTCACGAAAGATAAATATAAAAGGTTTTGGAGCGTGGTCTAGATTTACCTCATGTGTCTTCATTTTGAAATCTTTGAAGGCAAAACAAAAGTTGTATGGAAAGCACATTACCAGAAGTATGTATTTTTGTAGATTGTTGAACATTTAGCTTGGATTTTAAAAGATCCTTTTCTTCTTCTTCTTCTTCTTCTTCTTCTTCTTCTTTTAACGTGCCTTTTTCCCATTTTTGTATGGGTTAAGCACGGTGCCTTCTTTTGAAGGACTTTGATTTGCTTTGGGTTAGACCGTAGTTATTTGCACGTAGTTGAAAAAAGATTAATAATATTAACCCTGCTGAGATAAAAGTATAATAGATTATCCCATCCTTCGAGAGTCTCCTGTATACTGAAAAGTTCCTCATAAAATTAATTCATTTTATATGATTTATTTTATTTTATTATTTTTTTTTTTTGCATTTCTTTCCGAGTGACAAACATGACGAAAACAGCATTTAATTATTTTATGATAGTAGATACGCTTATTATCAACTATCATGATGCAAGTTGATGTTTTAGTTCTTGTTGATCTTATTAAGAGAAGAACTGTGTGGAAAAGAATATGTGGTCAGGAAGCTTATATTGTAGAATAATTTGTAAGTTAGTTAAAAGATATTATGTGAATTAAGTCAGAAGGTATTTCCCTCATGATAACGGTATGCGTACGTTAAACTAAAATATATTTAGGGAATTTGAAATATCACCCGTGAAATATATTTTATTTTGCAACTCTTTCTCACAAACAACAGCACTTTGGAGTATAAGAATATTTTTCCCCCCGACTGGATGGTTGGTCCCAAAATGTCCTATAAATGATAAGTCTTTAATATTAGTATTAATAATAATAATTTTCTATAAATGTGAAGTATTTCGATCAAAAGTATATTCGGAACAGATTCAGAATGGAATAGCACATGACCTTGCAGAGAAAAAGTTTTTATGAAAAGAACCAAATTTCATAATATAACTTGAATTCTTGAAATGGGGGATTTGAAAAAAATGACGCTTTATTTTGCTTTTCGATTCATAGTTCTTTGGTTTATTATCTTCTCCTGCATGGTAGAAAATATACAAAAAATATACACCTGTGAGATATTTGAATAATTAAACTTTATATATGAATACTATTCATTAATTATCAGAAAAATCGAGCATTGTTTTGTCTAATCAAGAAAATGATAACTTATATTTTTTTAATGTTTTAACCAATGTTTCTTGTGTAAAAAAAATCATAATATGAGCAGCGTTCCAAGTAAATAAACTTCACATCAGGAGCCTTACGAGATTCAATTAATTTATGGACCTTTGATAAAAAAAAACGAAGATATACAACATTGATATAATTTTAATTATAATCTGAAGAAATCAAAACGTATGATAATTTAGATTAATTAAAAACCCTTAAAAAGACTAAAATCTTCTAAATCGCTTTTCCTTACTCTAATCTTCGTAGTTTTTTTTTTCTCATACTTCCTGCAGTAATATTTTGTTTAAAGTTCAATCTGAAGTCTTCATTATAAGTTTCCATTCATTAATTCACTTTGTGAAATATAAGAAATCCAACAAGAATTGGATACCTTATGTTAATCCTGTGATCAGGAAAGAATTAAAATGCTAATGGAAATTTCGTTTAACTTATCCTTTAATCACGGGTTGAAAGACGACAAGAGATAATTAGATGTTGCCCTCAACTTCCAGAATCCGTAAAATCCGCACAAATCGAATTACCGAGATTTCTTGATATCTGTTTATCCTATTTGCTGTTTAATACACTGGAAGGTATCGTGAATTAATTAAGAAATAAGTGGCTTCATTTCATTACATTTGGACTAATGAGTCTCGAGGAATTAAAAGGAATTTTTCACCAGAATTTCCAAACAGGTAATAATTACCGAGATATTATCGTGCGGTAAACCTAATTAAGGAAGGGATTTCGCTGTTCGCTGAGCTCGACATAGCAACCAATCATTATGAATTCCAAGGCTTATTAACGGCCTTTATGACGCTGCTGTGGCGAAAGTGATGGGTATTGCTTGCGGAAATGGGATATGTTCAAAGATCTTTGGAATTGGATAATTTGTCTTTTAATTTATGCAGTGTTTCAATAAATATGAATTAGTAAGGGAAAAACCAGGATTTCTTTTCGGGAGATTTGGATTTTTAAAGTGACATCTCATGTGAGAGCTAATACGCTGCATTCTGGCACTTGAACAGCAATTGAATGGGCGTTGGAACACAAGCCCTCGGGATCATCGTTAGGGCATGGGCATGAGACTGACACCCTCACTATAAAAACTCAATCATTACAACAGATAACAAATACGATCTGGAGCCTACTTCCGTTGCATTATCAAAAATGAATGAAATAGGAAATTTTAGCTTGTAAAGAAATACAATTCAATTTAAAAACAAAATGTAAACAAAGCTCTGAAGTTAGCAGTGGTGAGTCACAATGAGACCAAACAGCCAACACAGTGAGTGCATTCTTTCACAGGATACCCCGTACGGGGATAGTGCTGTCAGTGCACCTATTGCGGTGCACTGTAGGCATTACTTAAGGTTCTTTGCAGCGTCTCTTCGGCCCCTCGCTGCAACCCCTTTCGTTTCTTGTACTGTACCTCCTTTCATATTCTCTTTCTTCCATCTTACTTTCCACCCTCTCCTAACAATTGATTCATAGTGCAGGTGCGAGGTTTTCCTCCTGTTACACCTTTCAAACCTTTTACTGCCAATTTCCGTTTCAGCGCTGAATGACCTCATGGGTCCCAGTGCTTGGCCTTTGCCCTAAATTCTATATTCAGTTCAATTCACTTTCACTGGATACCCATCGATCTGGGTATTTTTTTTCCTTCTAATTGGGCTACTTCTTCTCTTGTCCTGAAATCGTGTAATAAACTATGCTTCAGACCCTTTGCCTTGTTGGTGTTAATAAACATTTTTTATTTAGAATTTTCAGTCGATGATTTTTCACGCATCTTTCTATGTCCATCCTGCGCAATACTGAATATGGAAAACTGCAGTGACCTGATTTAAACCTGTTGTGTTATTTTATTTCACTGCAAATAGAGCTGCATAATTGTTAACGCTCTAAAACGCACTGCAAATATTGTTATCTCATTAGCGTTGATTATTCGTTAATAGGATGGATGCAGATAAGGTGGATCCTAATTGTTCAACAGACTTTTAATTCCAGTTTAATTTCGCGTTCGTGTTTTTCATAGCCTTTACATCGTCCAGTGGGAGTAAACATGTTAGAGAGCCAGACGAAATTCAATACAGTCTGTATTTACAGTTTGTTTAATGTGTTTATGTCAACGTTTATCTCTTATGGACTAATGACAAAAATTAAATTAAACATTGGTAGAGAGAGAGAGAGAGAGAGAGAGAGAGAGAGAGAGAGAGAGAGAGAGAGAGAGAGAGAGAGAGAGAGAGAGATTAAAGCTTCTTAGTCCCAACGATCGAAGATAGAGAAAGATAGGTGTATGCTTGAAGTTATAGATGAAAATAAATTTTATCAGATTTTGGTTAGATTTTTAAAAATTGAGTGCCTTTTGTTCTAGGCGCTGCATATTCCTTACAGTAAAATCTGGGCTTTAGAGTGCCTTTATTTTGAATACTGATATTAACATGCGTTCATTATTCCATACTAACTTGCCTGACTTACAACAGTACAAGTTATTTAGTCATATCTCTCACATTGTCATATTTTTAGATTCCTTCAACATAACTGGGATACGTTTCTTTTATAAATACGAAGCCGATGAAAAATCTAGTCACAGTCTATTTTGTTAAAACCTCAAATGGTTTTAATCAACAACGTATGAAAAAATTTTATTTAATATTTCTGATACTTCGACTTCCTCTCCAGTCTTCAGGGGACTAAATCAAAAAGCCTTTTCCCATCACTTTCAAGCGTTATTTCATTGTGTCACAATGTTGTCTCTCTTTCCCTTGTCTATAAGAAATAATTGGCAAAAATTCAGACGAGTTCAACAAGAAACCCATGCTTTGCTTAGACGACCACATAGGAACACACTCTGTGTACATAAACAAGGCATTTGGCTTGGAAGAGTCGGTAATTCTTTTGTTTCCTTATGCACCGTATGCAATTTTCCCTGCACCCCCATGTCTTGGATTATATTTTCGTCATTTACATTCCAAAAAATTTTGGGGTCATTTCTGTTTTTAATAGGTAAGTTCGTGTTTTTCCATTTGAATTGTGATTCTGGTTTAAGATACTTTGTTTTTATCAAAGGCCTTTACGGATTGTCTGACATGAATAATAATAATAATAATAATAATAATAATAATAATAATAATAATAATAATAATAATAATAATAATAAGAAGAAGAAGAAGAAGAAGAAGAAGAAGAAGAAGAAGAAGAAGAAGAAGAAGAAGAAGAAGAAGAAAGTAGACCCTCTTAAGCAACTGCCTTTTCAATTTCCCTTTTCTCTTTTACGCTAATACTGGACAATATATTGTACAGGAGAAGGCAGTGAAATACGGTGGCAAACCCTTGTATTTTAACAGCAGTTTTTCATTCAGATGAATTACGGAGACTTGCAGTAAAACTCTTGCTGTATTTCACTACCTTCTTTTTTATAGAGAATAAAGACTGAGTACACACGCTGCGGATGTATTTCTCTTTACCAAAGTGTGAACACTGGCCAATTATCGCCCAATACTGACGTAAAAGAGAAAAATAATGATAAGGAAAATTGAGAAGACTCGATATAAAATTAACTCAAATCATGTAGCCATCCTATAATAATAATAATAATAATAATAATAATAATAATAATAGTGGTGATAATAGTAATAAATATAATACTAATTAGTTCACAGCCGTTCCCGTTATAGCATAAAGCTAAACGATCAACGAATTTTGCCACTTAATGGGGTGTGGGCAATTTCCTTGGGAAAATAAATAACTAAAAAGCCATTAAGCTGCTCTCATAAAGTCGAAATCTTTCAAGTAGGCTATATAAAACGCTAGAAGGAGCTCCCTGACCCAGACAAGTCAGTGAAGGCAATTTTCATAAAGAATTTTAGTGATATGACAAAATTAAGTTTAACATGGCTTTTAAAATGAATTTAAAGAAAGTATGAAAGACGATAATCGGTGAGACAAACCAGCATCCGGTAGTGATGTGATTCGGAACTTTGCTAATTTTTACTTGAAAAAATAATGTGAATATTACTGTTCTTCGTCACTGAAGAGAAATTCTGATAGTGTTTATAAGTAGGTATTATTTAGAAGGTAAAATCAGGTGACGGAAATATTTATTTTGAAAATGTCATTAAGTAAAGACGTTGAGGGAAACATTTGTAAAGACACAAAGTGAACGCCGGAGAGAGAGAGAGAGAGAGAGAGAGAGAGAGAGAGAGAGAGAGAGAGAGAGAGAGAGAGAGAGAGAGAGAGAGATCAAACAACATTCTCGCAATTTTTCCAGAGAAGAAAAACTTATGTTTCTTGACGAAGAATTGAAAATGTCAGAGGAAATGGAATTCCTTAATACGAGAGTTTAAAGATGCCGGTAAGGGCGACATCTAATTTCCGATAGTTCTCGGGGATGTGAAGCATCTAAACATGATTGATTATTCTTAACAGGAGAAATTACTTCACTGTTATGTGCTTTACGCTAATTTTTTCATATAGACAAATTAAGAAATTGTGAGTTTTATTTTTTAAGTACAATTTTTTTGCTTTTAATGAGAACAGTTTCCATATATCGAATTTTCATAAAAGATATACCACCATATTAAAGCTATTGATGACTGATATCTGGGCATCTACAAATACACAAATAGTAAACATGATAATTTCAATGTTTTAAATGAAAACAGCGATTCAGTAGGGAAACCAACAAATCTATGCACCGGTTTTTGGCAAATACTGCAACCGAACCTCCAAACCGGTAATGACTGACGTGTATAATTGTGGAGGGACGTGTATAATTGTGGAGGAAGTCTTGTAACCGTCATAGCCCCGAGTAATCGAGCGAAGGAACGCCATGAGGTAAGTAGCTCTCGTCCTAATCGGGATTCCGCTGGGACAGAGTTGAAGCAACTTCGCCACACAACTTCAAAGCTGTTTCCCAATTACCGAGCAGTCTGTTGCCTGACCTTCCAGAAATTCATGGAGCTTGATTAGTTTGTCTCGACTTTTGATGTCGATTTTATTTATGATGAAAGTGGTGGCAGGGTTGATTAGCGGACTCGGGACTAGCTTAGGAGATTTCTTTGGGGTTGCTAAATGTAAGATGGAAGTAGCCGTCCTTATAGGAGCCAGGACAACTTTTATAGCTTTTTTAGGTTTCAAGTTTTTAGACAGCGGTCAGTCGTCTTCTAAGAATAAGAGATGATAAAGCTCTCTATGTTTTTGGTCTGAGACCTTGTATGTAGTATGCCCAATTTAATCCAAATGCCATAGCGATTAAAAACAATAAAGACCTGTTGCTCAGAAATGCAAGTGCATTCCTGACTAGATAAATAACTGTAAATATGTAACTTTCAACAAGAAAAACAATTTTTAATAAATCATATATAAACGGATTACAAGAAAAAGCTCTAAATTTCCCTCAATGACAGTTACAAATTCATATTCTTCTTTAAATCGATGTAAGATGGTGAAGAACACCAAAATATAATTTAAAGAAACATATAGGTAATAATAATAACAGCTCATGTCCTATAACAATATTTAAATTTTTTCCTTTGGGAAACAGCAACTGCAGCATTGTTTACCACAAATTCTATTTTTTCTACATTGAATCAACAACATTATCAGTATATCACCTTAACAAATAATTTTGTAAAATAAAAATATTTATGTTGCAGTGTTCTATCAACAGCCACAAGTCTACTCTCTCTCTCTCTCTCTCTCTCTCTCTCTCTCTCTCTCTCTCTCTCTCTCTCTCTCCCCTGAAAGAGTGGTTATCTCTCAAGGGTAACATAAAAGATGGCTTTTGTTGCAAAATGAAAAGGATGACTCTTACATGGTCGCGCGAAAGGATTACCCTTTTATCCTTCCGAGCAGTTTTATGCTGCCTGTATCAGGCACGAGGCAAATCAGAAACCTGTAATATCTTTTCGAGTATATGCACACACAAACACACACACACACACACACACACACACACACACACACATATATATATATATATATATATATATATATATATATATATATATATATATATATATATATATATATATATATTCATAAAGCTACAAATGCCGCTTAATACCCAATTCACGCTACTCCGGGAATATCCCCGATGGAGAATTAACACCGAAGGGGAATTTTTAAAGTGATAAATGGATCGGAACCGCCGGGTCTCGACCCCTCGACACGGTAACTTCCAGCGACTCCATTCGACGGTCAAGCCATTGAGCCACCAAAATAAGTGATAAGTGATTTTTATATATCCAACAACTAAAGGTGTTTGATATATACTGTATATATATATATATATATATATATATACATATATATATATATATATATACATATATATATATATATATGGATATATATATATAATATATATATATGTATATATATATATATATATATATATATATATATATATATATATATATATATATATATATATATATATATATATATATATATACACACATACACACAAACATTCATAGGTGCTTACTATCATTTTCCTTGGTGCATGATAAAATTTTTCATCGCCTCAATAACAGTTTTTCTAATGATGAAACCTTATTCAGGGTATTATCTTGAAGTATTAGATTATTTTTCACTATTCGTTTTTGTACGTTTCATCTTTATAAAGCCATATATTTTTTTTTATCTCCACCTTGCTGACTTCAGTTCCCCTAACTCAATCACGAGATGTCAGTTACAAACAACCCATTCTGCTATGTTTTTTTCGTAGTCTTGGTATGTGTGGTTTGGGATTATACTTTTGGGATGTTTCAGATTTTACTTTTATTTCTATGTTAAACTACCGTGTATTTATCTTTCGCCATTCGTCATGTATTGTAAAAATTGCTAGCAATCATCAGAGATCGTCATTTGAAATATACGTCTTTAGTTATCAGTATCTATTGTTATCCCATTGAAAAAGTGAAATAAATATCGAGGTTCTTGACTCGTTAAAAGTTTCTGACAACAAATATGACAAGGGCTCTCGGCTTTCGGTAAGTAGAAAGGGGAGATGTAATATTGCAATTATCAAATAGTAAAATGAAACTCCGTAATATGTCCACAATCTATATTGTAGTGCGTAGCTATTGTACTTTACAGTGGTAAAAATTTTCTATGATTTTTCTCTCAATTAACTTCAAAAAGGGTCAAGATAATGGTACAAGTACTCAAAGGAGTTCCAGCTGATTATAAAGGATATTTTCTTTAGTAGCATATGCATGAAATTCCTCCTGTTTTATTCCCTAGCGGCTAAGACTTCTAAAACGAGTAGCCCAGGACCAAAAACAATAATAATAACAATAATAATAATAATAATAATAATAATAATAATGGAGACGGGAGAATAAAAAACAGAACCGAGGAATGGCACAGCAAATCAATGCACGGACAGTACATGAGACAGACAAAAGAACTGGCCAGCGATGAAACATGGCAATGGCTACAGAGGGGAGAACTCAAGAAGGAAACAGAAGGAATGGTAGCAGCAGCACAAGATCAGGCCCTAAGAACCAGATATGTCCAAAGAACAACAGATGGAAATAACATCTCACCCATATGCAGGAAGTGCAATATAAAAGACGAGCCCATAAACCACATAACGAGTGAATGTCCGGCGCTCGCACAGAACCAGTACAAAAAGAGGCATGATTCAGTAGCAAAAGCCCTCCACTGGAGCCTGTGCAAGAAACACCAGCTAGCTTGCAGTAATAAGTGGTACGAACACCAACCTGAGGGAGTGACAGAAAACGATCAGGCAAAGATCCTCTGAGACTATGGTATCAGAACAGATAGGGTGATACGTGCCAATAGACAAGATGTGTCGTTTATTGACAAAGTTAAGAAGAAAGTATCACTCGTTGATGTCGCAATACCATGGGACACCAGAATAGATGAGAAAGAGAGAAAAAATTTATAAGTATCAAGAGCTGAAAACCGAAATGAGAAGGATATGGAATATGCCAGTGGAAATTGTACCCATAATCATAGGAACACTAGGCACGATCCCAAGATCCTTGAAAAGGAATCTGGAAAAACTAGATGCCTAAGTAGCTCCAGGACTCATGCAGAAAAGTGTGCTACTAGAAACAGCGCACTTAGTGAGAAAAGTGATGGACTCCTAAGGAGGCAGGATGAAACCCGGAACCTCACACTATAAAAACCACCCAGTCGAATAGAATGACTGTGATAGACCAAAAAAAAAAAAAATTACCAAATAATTATTAATCATATTAATAATTTGTCCTGTTATATATATGGCTGCATCATTCGAGTTCGTTTTATAATAAGTCTTTCGATTTTCCGTATAATTCTCCTATCTTCAGCGTTAAGATTGGACAATGACTGGCCAATACATTGGTCAGAGAACGTCTCATCAGCGTGTGTGCAGCAGTTTTATTACCTCATACAACAGAGAAGGTAGTGAAATGCTGGGGGTGAACAGCAGGTCTCCGACATGTGGAAGGCTGAATCCATCTGCCGGAAACCTGCTATCGAGCTTTAAGGGTTTATCCCCACCTCCCTATTTCACTACCTTCTCCTTTATATAAGAGAAAAAAGGTGTTGCACACGCTGCTGATATCTTTCTCTCTACCAAAGTATGACATTACCAATTATTGTCCAGTATTGATGTAGAAGAGAAAAGAATTCTACGAAAAATTAATAAAGCTCAATATGATATTATCTTGAATATGCAGCCGTCCTTTTTAACATGGAATGTTTATAAGACGGTCTACTTCCATCTAATAATAATAATAATAATAATAATAATAATAATAATAATAATAATAATAATAATAATAATAGGCAGTAGACCCTGTTTTATACAAGTGATGAAATGCCAGAGAATGACGTCACACACCAGCCCCGCCGTTCAGCAAGGCTGCAGCAGAGAAACCATCAGCGGTAAAATTTTTGGCTTGCTAGAAAATCTCGCCAGCCTATAAGCAGAGCGAATGTTTCTCCTCATCCAATCAGCGGGCAGCTTAATTTGACCCCCCTTTGACCTTCTTGTATATAAAGAAGAAGCCTCATTTCGAAAGTCAGTCTACTCCCGTCTTTTGGCGTGACCATGCTCAGTGGAGCCTGAGCGAAACGTGCCCTCTATCAACACCTAAGAAGATTTTCTCCTGAAAGACAACTCAAAAGAAAATTTTTTCCCGAAGGACAACTCTACGGACGATGAACTCCCTATTTCAGTATCCTGTTACTGTTTTACTGTGCGCATCAGAAATAAACTACCTAATTTTGCAACCTGTTTCCTCTCCAAGTATGACTAACATCGGCGTGTTACTGGCAGAATGCAGTAACCTAGAAAAGTCAATTATAAGAAAAATAGAGAAAACTCTATGCAAACTTAATGCCGCTGATGCAGCTATCACCTTCAACACCACAATAATATTAATAATATCTGGCATTGAAACCGGTGGGGCGTAACTCCAAAGATTAACATATTCCATATATTTTGGTGCTGGACAGCTTATGCACACGTCCTCTTATTGTCTGCACCAGCCTGTTATAAACCAGTCAGTCAATTAACCAACCTTGAAGATGGAAGGCTTTGTGTCGGAAGCCAAAGCCGAGTGTTGTCCAGCGTTTCAAAATTGCCCAATTGGGGATACAGTTCCCAGTAATAAGAGACTGGAGCTGCTTGTTCGGGTCTAGGGAGACTATTTCAAGAGAAACTTTAATGATGATGAGGTATCATAGAGGCCCTCTCTTATAATAGACATTTGGTTAGTTCCCTTGGTAAGAGCAATTTGATTGACTGATGTGATCTCAAATTCGCATCACCACAACGATGGTTTGCGATGAGTAGTGCAGCTTTCTTGGTAGAGAAAAAACAAATTTCAGTTCTCTGTAAATCAGCCCTAATGTCAGCCAAGGAAACGGTAATGGCCACAAGAAAAAAGTTTAATCTAATGGGATAATTGCAATAGAATCCAAAGAGGTTGCAAAATCTTAGCCAGACTATTAATAAAAAAAATTCCTAGGAAAAATCTTTATCATAAAGAACGAGGACAGGAGTGATACGTCACAAAGAGCAATAAATATTTAAAGAACAGAGTAGAATAATAAAATTTAATAACCTGGTCAGAACACATTTTGAAACTTTGATATTCGCTTTTCCGTCAGGTTTTACACTTGGCGTTTTGTATATGCAAATTCTGAAAATAACTTTATTTCCAGGTAGAAGGTTTCTTTTTACGGCCCATTTCAACATCTCCAGCTATATTGCTTTTATGAACACTAACACACACAAAAAACATATGTATATATATATATATATATATATATATATATATATATATATATATATATATATATATATATATATATATATATATGTATGTATGTATGTATAATACTAAATCTCTGTCTTGTTTGTGGGTTTGAATGCACACTGGAAACCCCGGAGGCTTCTGGGGCTTCCATCTCCCTCCTCCTTCCCTCTCCCCTCTCCTACCACTCCCCCTACCTCCTCCGGTCACCCTCCCCTCCCCTTCCCTTACCCTCCTCCTCCCCATTCCCCTTCCCCTTCCCCCTTCACTCTTCCCTCCCCTTATTAAAATATTTAAAAAATGCTTAAAAGTACATTTTAGTAAAATATCATCATTTAATACCAAATGGCAACACCGCTTCTAGCTTTAGAAAGGGGAGAGCCATTTAAACTCCGTTGAATCGAATAGCTCAGTTCAGTTTGAATGAATACCTTTAAATTCTTCCCGGCGAACGAATGGTTTAAATCCCGCCACCCTCCCAATTCATTTGCGTTAGTCAGCGAACACCTGATTCTTCTGAACCCCATCAGGACATTTAAATCGCTCCAGGAGTTCACTGTAACGGGCCTCTTGATTGGCGAGAGTTTAAATTCCGTCTTTATGTGTTTAAGGCACGGAGAAATAAAGAGCGATTTCAGGCAGATGTGATTCCGTTATTGAATTTTTATATAATTTAAGAAGTAAGGTATCTTCTTTCGTCTCTGTGTTATTATTTTTAAGCACATTAAACATATTTTCTTAGTAACACTGGATATTAGACGCAGCATCCAAGTTATTTTGTAACTGCTGTGAGTATACTATACTGCTCACTATTTATTGGTAGACTGTAGGAGTTAATTTAGAAAAATTAATATTTTTTTCCATTTTTTAACATTCAACTTTTTGTGAGTATTTACAAAAAGCATCCTGTACTTTACTTAACATAGCGTTGGTCAGAGTAAAGTGACTGGAATTGCGGCCGCGCTTAGAAAAATTTTCATACATCTACTTTGAATTCTTTTGTCATGTAAAGTATGTGGACTATCATTGAAAATGCTTTTCTTTCCTGTGATTAATAATTCTGTTCTAGAATTCATTGCTTTAAATAAACATTTTGATCAAAACCACACCACATGTTACTTCCTTCCTAAGGTAAATGATCGACTGTCATTCGAAGTTTTCCCGGGCAGCGCGGGGTTGGTCAGCTAGTATATCTTATTTGTCAGTTTTTCTGTTCCAGTGCAAAGGAATCAATAAAAAAAACACTGAGCGAAATCGGCCCAGAATAGAAAGAAAAACATTTTATAATAAAGAGTAAGTAATCCCCCACAAAAATGAATGAGTTGCGAAAAATAGAGTCACTGGAGAAGCGAATAATAAAATGCAAAGGATTTTCACTCGCTTTATTGATTGCATCACTCGAGAGCTCGACGTATCCCTTTTTAAGTAATCTCCTTTTACCGCGGCCAAATGGAAGCAGCGGTTAAATTCCTGGCAATATGCCCACGATCACAGAGGATATACAAAATGCTACAATTTTCAACAGGTTTTTAGGAGCAATCCAGAAGTTTTCCGAAGAGTTTTGGCCAAAATATAACACGTTTCTAAATGCAATATTGCTGCTGTAGACGTAGGTACATACATTTTATTTCTTTATTTTCTTTATTGTCTTTCAATATATTCTTTTTTTTTTTGTCAGCTCAAATGGAGATTTTCCTAGTCATTCCGGTATCCTG
>NC_089750.1:58937206-58964706 GCF_040412425.1 Macrobrachium rosenbergii
TTTTGAGAAGCATCTAATGAAAGTGTCAGCAAATGCCGCACGAAAGTTAGGTATTGTCCGTAAGACTTCATATATGTATAGCAGTGATAAAATCAGTGCAACCTGTTTAAGGTCAGTTGTCCTTCCTTTACTAGAAAACTGTTCTCCGGTGTGGTTGTCTGCTACCGTCAGAGATTTACCTCTTGTAGATAGAGTGATTCGTGGTGGTAGGTTTCTGTTTCCTAATATTAGCAATAATAACTTGGACCATCGACGGATGGTCTCTTCTTCGTTAATTTTTCACAATTTATATTTTAACAGAGACCTTTCTCTTTCACATTTGATCCATGATACCCTTTTCCTGACGAGAGCAACCAGATTTGCTGAACAGCAGTACCGATATGCAGGAGAATACATTGCTGTCAAACTTCTCAATTCGTTAAGTCCTTTATTCCTCACATCTTTGGACTGTGGAACAATGTATGTCTGTTGTCAAATCTTGTAACTCAATTTTCGACCTTTTCCCTTCGTCCGATGGACTTGAAATTTTGCATGGTTACTCAATCCCGGTAACAATACAACCTTATATGAACAGTAGGTCAGGAGTGACCTCTAGTGACCCTACAGTGACCTCTCCCAGTGTCTCAGGATTTGTATGAAAGTCTTCAGATTTTTCACAACATCTTTGACTCAGTAGAATCTATCTTCTATATAACCCCTCCTCCTTTCTTCTTCCATCTCCTCCCCTGCCCCTCCCAGCACACGATCAAGTGTTAATTTAGCTGTGCCCTCCCCATCCCTCTTTCCCCATCCCCTTCCCCTCCCCATCCCCTTCCCTCCCCATCCCCTTCCTCTTCCCCTCCCCCTCCCTCTTTCCAAGCACACGATCAAGTGTTAATGTAGCTGTGTCCTGCTCATCCCCTTTCCTCTTCCATCCCCTTCCTCCCCACCCCCTCCCACCCCTTCCGGGTCATAGATCAAGTGTTAATTTGGCCGTGTCCTCCGCCTCCTCTTCCCTCCATCCCCTCCTTCCCATCTTCCATCCCCCCCTTCCCTCTTCCATCCCGTCCCCTCCCCATCCCCTTCCGGAGCACATGACCAAGTGTTAATTTAGCTGTTTCCTCCCCTCCCTTCCTTCTTCTGTCCTCTCTACTTCCACCTTCCCCTCCCCTTCCCCTCCCCTCAACCTTCTAACTCCCTCTCCCCTCTCTTCCCCCTTCCATCTCCCGTCAATTCACCCTTCACCCTCCCCTCCCCCTCCCCCTTCCGGAGCACACAAGTGTTAACTTAGCTGTGTCCTCCCCTTTCCTCCTCCATCCCCTCCATCCCCTCCCATCCCCTCCCTCCCCTTCCCCCTTCCCTTTCCCTCCCCTACCCTTTCCTCCTCCAACCCTCCCCTCTTCTTTCCCCTCCATCCCCTTCCCATTTTCCTCCCCTCCCCTCCCCTTCCCCACCTTCCATCTTCCCTCCCTCCCCCTCCCCCTTCTCCTCCCCTTCCCTCCCCTCCCCTTCCTTCCTCTTCCCTCTTCCATCCCCTTCCCCTCCAATTCCCTTTCCCCTTACCATTCCCCTTCTTCTTCTCCTCCCCTCCCTCCCCTCCCTCCCCTCCAATTTCCCCTTCCCATCACCTTCCTACTCCCGCTTGCCCTAGCTTCTTCTCTCCCTTCCCCCTTCCCCAACCTTCCTCCGTAAACGGATATCAGTTTCTTTAACTACAACCATGAATCGGTTACAATTTCTGTCAAAACTAAAAAATATAAAATAAAAAAAAATGAACATGTTTTTATTGAAATATACTAAAAATAAAAAAAAATAATTTTTTGAGAAAATTCACGGATTTGTTACAATTAATCATGTTTCAAAAATGAGCGTGGGCCCTAAACAGGGAAGGAAATGCTACAAGAAATGAAAAAAACATATATCTTTTCTTGTAGCATTTCCTTCCCTGTTTAGGGCCCACGCTTTTATTTTTGTAGACATGATTAATTGTAAGAAAATCCTGGTGTGTTTCAAAAAATTATTTAATAGTTTACTTACATTTGTATTTATTTATATATTAAATTGTCAATTATTTTTTCTTTTTTTTATTATCTCTTCTCTTCGTATTTCCCACTACCTTTTGTCACTTCTTTCCAATGAACACCATATTCTTTGGAAGCTTGAATGTCAAGTCAGTGGCCCGTGTGAGATTTTTCCACACACACACACCACACACACACACACACACACATATATATATATATATATATATATATATATATATATATATATATATATATAGATATATATATATAAATATATATATATATATATATATATATATATATATATATATATATATATATATATATATATATATATATATATACATATATATATATATATATATATATATATATATATATATATATATATATATATATATATATATATATATATATATATATATATATATATATATATATATATATATATATATATATACACATATACAGGGCATTTAGATTTTTAGAACCATTTGACCATATCTATAATTTGAATTATTAAGCTATTAGCAAACCTTTATATGAGATCAGTAAGTTATACAAATTACCTAACAACATCAAAATGCTACTGTTTTATGTAATAATATTAGCATATGGTTATAATGTTTTCTCAAATCTTTCAAACGTTTTCGTACTGACTATAGGATTGCTATTAAAGAATGATGAATTAAGTTTTTAGTCTCGTGCTTCAATCTTAGTCCACTAATGAAAAAAAGCTAACATAAATAGCTAAAAGAGAATTAAAGAAATAAATAGGAGGGTAAAAACCAATGGTGAGCAAAGGGGAGGCATCTTGTGGTTTTCCCAGGATTAGAGCCTTCACTAAACAAAGCCTCCAGGATAAAATCTTTTTCATGTTTTCTTTCGTTAGGTATCAAGGGAATTTTAGAGAACCATCTCTCTTATTTTCCTTTTGCCTTAGGCAAAGATCTCTCTTTTTTGTTCTCTATAACCATAATGATCATCTAACCGTATTTTGGTTTGACCAATAAAAATGAAAGCACCTATGAAACCATTTTCTTGATTAGTGATTGAAGTTTATGGACGATATTAAAGCAATGTTTGTGAATATCGATATAGTAATGGCTTTACATTGTATGAAAGAAAATCAGCGGTAACTTATTGAACTAAATGACTGCAAAGTTTTGTCATTCGCCAAATCATGCAGTTATGTGGCTTACAAGACGATCTTTTTCCTTTGTGAGGGGTCCCTCCCAAGAATTTTTCTCCATAAGGGATCATTCCAGCATCTTTTTTCCAACATAAGAATCACCCCTAAGGCCATTTTTCCCCAAGGGATCACTCCTAAAACATTTTTTCTTCTATAACGGCTCATTCTGGCGATCATTTTCTCACGTGTGGATTTACTCCTACGGCCCGTTTTCATCCATAAGGGATTACTCTCAAGACCCCTTGTGTAAACAAAGACATAATTGCACGTAAAACTGAACAGCAGTTGATGAATCATTCTCAGACATTAGAGTGAATAATCTTTGTTTAGAATTAGTTTTGAAAAAAAAGAACTAAAGCAATGACGCAAAAAGCTTCAAATTAGGAGTGAAGCCCTCTTGAACTTTTGAGAACCTGCCTCCACATCACTAATAAGAACAATTCCGTGGCTTAAAGGAAAACGAATTAATTGGAAGACCTTTTGGTACAGGTCACTAAAAATTCAGTGAAATCGCTCGGCTGAACGAGTAGAACGACCTAACACTAGAAGCACACTCACCATCGGTGAATGAGGATGATTTATATTGAAATAAAGCTTACAGAAACGAATAATGTGAATATCTGTTGGCGAAGATCTAGAAAAACACAATTTCTCTCTATGGAGAAAAAGACACTAATAATGCGAGAAATTCTGACCATGCGATCAAGGCTGTGATTGTAATTAGATATTCTAACTATCCTTGTGATTGAGGAACGGTCTCTGAATAGCTGAAAACGTTCATGGTTTCCAGGAACATAATTAGTTCCTATAATTAAGGAATTTGCCTAATTCGGAGGGCAATCAAGCTAATCTACTTAATTAGAAGCCGAATCAGTGACAGTTACTTTTGCATCGCAAATATCTATGATATTTTGGCTAAATGTATATAGCCCTAATGGAATTATCATAATCGCGAGAACCAAAGTTTGTTTATCATATCATTGATAAAGTAAGTACAGTTAATATAATAAAATAATTTCACATCTGCGCTTGTCATTGTTATGCTATATTTCCTGTCAACTGACTGAATTGTAAATTTATGTGAATGCGAACAGGCAAACCCGCATATTTAACCTTATTGTATATCACAACATAACGTAATGCGCCCATATTGTAAAATGTCAAACTAACCACCGTCCCTCCCTCTGTCACCCGCCACCCCAACCCAACCCCATCGCGGACACAATAAGGACCCGCATTGAATTTTCGTGCAATCAGTGTATTTCACGGAAAATGGCTTCTACGCCAGTAGCTCCTTGAGATTGGCAAACTAGTTGCAAAGTCATCACATTCGTGCTCCTGGCGATATTGTATTTCTCGTTGAGAATTTTATTCAGGAATATTTCAGTTATAGGACACAAATAGCGCCTAACGCTAATATATTCCGATGGCTGCCCTTAGGTCTTTTTTTTTCTTGATGAGTCTGAGATGTTATTAAACCCCCAGGAGCATTTGAAAGAGATATTAAGCAGTCCAGACAGAATTAAGGAGTTTTATTAATATTTAAAACAATGTAGTCGATATCATGTTCATATAAAAATATGTCAGACTAGATTTAGTTAACTTTTCCATTCAGAGGTAATGGAGGTGCTTAATTTGCCTCAGGCATTTGCATTATATATATATATATATATATATATATATATATATATATATATATATATATATATATATATATATATATATATATATATATATATATGTGTGTGTGTGTGTATGTATATATATATATATATATATATATATATATATATATATATATATATATATATATATATATATATATATATATACATACATGTGCGTGTGTTTGTATAGCAACGCTACTAAAGGTGAGGTTTTTTCCTTTATCCCCACTCCCAATCATGGTTTGTAATGAGTGATAAGCATATCAAAGTGCTACTAGAAATCGAGAAGGTAAGAGTTCATTATACGCATGTGTATACATAATAAATCTGACCATAAACGTGTATATATATATATATATATATATATATATATATATATATATATATATATATATATATATATATATATATATATTTATTATACACGACCACACACACATATATGTATATATATATATATATATATATATATATATATATATATATATATATATATATATATATATATATATATATATATATATATATATATATATTATATATATATACATATATATATATATATATATATATATATATATATATATATATATATATATATATATATATATATATATATGTGTATGTGTGTGTGTGTGTGTGTGTGTGTGTGTGTGTATTTATTTGCGCAAGTGCAGCACTGACAAGCACTTATCTCATTATATCTGTATAACTTAATTTCTTTTCATATACCTGTTCACTAACTTGAAACTGAAAAATATTGGGAACTAATTTTCTAAAGATATTATCGACAAGGAAATATTTGGATGCAATTAAGAATTTTGACTGAAGTCAGTTAATGGCAGACTAAAGACACGCTTTCAACTTAAAATTATGCTGAATAATCATTTCCGCTTCACTTGGCATCTTCAGTTTGCTCTTTCGTCGCTTTAAACGTTAAGATAAGAGAAAATTTGTATCCTTTTTCATATTTAATTATTCACTTTATAGACTGCGTAAAAAATTTCGTTTCCGTATTACGTACCTGACGATCAAGCTGGATAATTATTTTGTTTTTTATTTGAAATCTTCAGGATTTCTCTTTCGTCGATTAAAACGTGAAGAGGAGAAAAAAAAATCCTTATTTCATATTCAAACATATGCTTCATATCGAATGCGTAAAAAAATTCATTTCCGCATTATTATGCAGTTCCTTTCGTGATTTCGACTAACGCATTTCTAAGGCATAATCCTTAAAATACTACACCATCAGTACAAACATTTTCCAAGGAACAACATCACCTTTTATTATTCTCTACGTTGAGACCTTTGAAATATGTCTAATATTTTACTCTGTCCATGCATACTAAATTGTCAAAGGAAGAGGACGAAAACTTTTGTAAACGCGAAAGAGGTCCGTCCCTAGTCGGGAGAGAAATTAAAATGTTACCCGGGAAAATAGTTCCTAATCATATTAAAACTTTCCGTGTATGAGCATAAAAGTGTTGGTAACTAGAACATAAAAGTCAAACGAAAATGTCTCCGGGTGAAGTGTATGTGTGTATCCATATATATATCCATATATATATATATATATATATATATATATATATATATATATATATATATATATATATGTATATATATATGTGTGTGTGTGTGTGTGTGTATGTATATATATATATATATATATATATATATATATATATATATAAATATATAAATATATATATATATATATATGAATGTCTTTTCCTGTAATACCACAGTGTAATATAAATATATATAAAAAAAAGGCCCATAAAACACTATTTAAACGTTGCAGCCATATATTTCGGGTACTTGCTTCTGTGCCCCCGTTCACTGGTAGAATATGGACAGATAAGATGTTACAAGGGTATATATACAAAACATATGTAGGTGTGGCATTGTCCCCGATGGTATGCAGGTGACCGTTTCCTAAGAAGGTGGAGAGTGACCAATTCCCTAGTGGTTTTTGGCCTCATTAACTCCTGTTTGGCGACGATTCTGGAGGTCTTGTTCTCTGGGCCACCTTCTTCAGAAGAGGTCTGAGGATTAGCGCGTCGATGTCGTCCGATTTCCAATGTCCTCTTGACAAATTCATGTTGTTGGTTTGATTGATGATAGCAGATTCCAGCATCTTTCTTTTGTACGGACAGCTACTTTTGAAAACCAGCTCCGCGGACCCCCCCCCCCCCCGCAGCTTATGGAATGGCCAGTGTCTCTGATATGTAGGAAAATCCCCGAACTCTCCGAAGCATATCTTACCGACCTTTTGTGCTCTATTATTCTTTGCGAGAGCGATCTACCTGTCTCCCCTATGTAAACCTCACTACAGTTACTGCACGGTATCTTGTAAACTCCGGCTTCTTCCCCTTTATTATTTAAGTATACGTTAATGAGCGAGCTCCCGATGGATTTGGGATAATGGAAGATGAAAGGATTGTTAGACCTGAGTTGTTCTGTGGCTTTTTGGATGTTTTCGTCGTACGGTAGCTTTATTTTGTTGTTAAAATCTATTTGTCTGTTGTGAGTGGGACCTTTGTAGTATATTTTATTCGCTTTGTTAATAGCCTTCTCGATAATGTGGGGTGGGTAGAGCAGTTGCGTTAGGTGCTGGCGGATCGTGTTGAATTTTTTTTTTTATATTCATATATATATATATATATATATTTATATATATATATATATATATATATATATATATATATATATATATATATATATATATATATATATATATATTTATATGTATGTATGTATGCCAGTCTCATAAATCGACAGAAAACTGTGTACTTTAGCTCATTTGATATTCATTTTCTTTAACTTCCTGTTGTCCTTCCTAACTTCTTGGCTTGAAGTTCTTAAAACTTGAGCTAAGAAGTTAAAGAAGATGAAAGCTGAGATACTGTAATATGAGGTCATCTTTAGTTTAACGAAATATCTAGGTTGAGTTGAAATCTATAACCGTACACGCGCATGATATATATATATATATATATATATATATATATATATATATATATATATATATATATATATATATATATATATATATATATATAGATAGATAGATAGATAGATAGATAGATAGATAGATAGATAGATAGATAGATAGATAGATAGATAGATAGATAGATAGATATATTTCTTTATTAATTATATGAGAGAAAGAGAGAAATATTTTACCATACATTTTTCCCCAATGGAGCGTGTGTCAATTGAACTGTTGTTGTAGCTGTGTGTGTGTGTGTGTGTGTGTGTGTGTGTGTGTGTGTGTGCTTGTAGTAGAAGTTTACTTTTTGGATCACCGGTAATGTCGAAAATCAACAAATATTCACAGAACTCTACCCTGTTAGAACTTCAGGCAAGATAGGTCTCTCTTCAGTAAAAGTATTAACATAATCTTTTCAACGGTGTTTTAAAAACTGAGATTGAAAATAAGTATGTAGCATTAGGCATATAAATTCCAAACTTTTAATAAATAAGGACAATACTAATTTTCATATCAGAGTAAAAACAGTATTTAATTTATCGAGTAATACGAGATTCGCTAGAACTTTAGGGGTCATATACAGTATATATTAATGCTGATAAAGTTTCAGTTATTTAGGTAACACTGTATAGACAAATCATCAACAAAATTATCTATTTAAGCAATGTATTATACACCCTTTATGATCTGTTGAAGCAAATAGGCCATTATCATTACCTTAAAATAGGATCATTGATGACCTTGTATGAGTTAATATCAGTTATATTAATAGGTTTTTTTTAATGGTTATAAATCAGTATTAGTGATTCTTTCTCTCCATACAAGCATTAAAATGTGCTCACCCGGTTTTACTTAATTCGAATAACCTATTACTTGCTTATCAGTTCCCTTTCTTGCATCGCTTTGCCTGTTGGAACCATTAAGCTTTTGGCATTCTGGTTTTGTAACTAGCCCGCTGCTTAGTTTGGACGATGATGATCAAAACACTTTTAAAACATGTTTGAATGAAATCCTTGCAACTATTTAAGAGAACCATGATAAGGTTAAATGTGGCAGAAAATATGATGGACGGACAAGCACACAGATGGCGAGGTAGCCATTTTGTTGCCAAGGTACTAATAACAAAACTCTCTTGGAATCGGGGAATAAGAGCCATAGGAAAATGAACAAACGCTGTCATCAGGAACATCAACCGAACGCCGAACCCTATTGTGTCGAGGTTCCGTTGCATAATTTCCCATTAGCATTAGCCAGCGGTATTGACGTACCTCAAGCCTTACAACAAAGGCAGGAAATCAACTCGTATCTAAAATTGAAATCCGTTGATTTCGCTACTCACATTTCTTTGCTTCTCGATGCTCGGATGAGTTTCGCCATGATATACGATGTTGTGATGATTATTGCAATTATGATGATGATGGTAAGACTAGCAAACTTTCACTTCGGGTATTGCATTAGGGAATCCATTTGTATTCCAATGGATTCGGATAATTACTGAGTATGAGAAGTAATATGGCTGCCTCGTCCATCGGAATCTTCAGGGGGCTTCATCGCTGTACTGAGACCTATCAACCTTGCTTCTTCATGTATATATGTAATTATTTGTATATTTGGTCATATTTTTTTTTTTTTTTTTTCATCTATACATACCATACTCTGTTTTTTTCTAAACATACCGCGCAACTTTTTTCTATTTTCGATTTTTCGATTTTTTTTTTCGTTTCACACAAAATTGAAATCATATTCCCCGATGCCCATGAACGTATTTTACAGCATCACCTATTTGTAGTAAAACAGTCAAACAATCGATGTTCTATTGTTTTCGCAATAACATTTCCATTCTGTAAATTATTGTCCTATGGCTTGTTACACATGGAAATGTGCAAATAATGTTCAGCACTGAAACATTAATTTACATATTCATGAATGGCAATGGTAACACAACAGAATCTGAATGTATCTTACCTACAGATCTTACTAGGTTTGAGTGAGTAAGAGGCAATACAGCTTTTAGGGAATGTTGATACTTCAAATTTCATCTACATACTCTTAAATTTCACTTTGCCATGAATAAATAAGTCGAAGAATCTTTTTGGCCCATGGAAAAATCTTTTTATTTCTCCCCTTTTTTTAAGCCAATATATGAACGACCGGTAAAATACATTTAAAAACGAATGTATAATTTCTAGAAATATAATTTTGAATCTGTTATATCTAACGTATTTAAATGTTGATAATTGAAGACATCTACCACCTAACAGAATAATATTGGTAATAGTTATTTCATCTAAAGCAAAGTTGAGTCTGCTGTAAGTAATCATATTACCAACTATAATTATTACTTCAACCATAACAAAATTACCTGGTTTGTAGAAACAGAAATATTTTCGCAATTCGTCTTTTTTTCCTTTGGAAAAACTGATACCTGAAGAGTAGTTTCTGATGTCTCAGCAAGTCTTTTTCTTGGCCGTACTAGACGCTGGTATCCAATTATAATTGGTGAATTGGTATGCGACAGACCTTACAAACGTTAGCTAATTGCAGCACCACTTATCCACAGAGCACACTTTTGCTGACTGCATCTTACACAACGTCCAAAGGATAAGAACTTTGTAAAGTAAAAAAAAAATATATGTATTTGATGAGAAATAATATCATGTTTCTTAATGAGATCACTGCAATTTTGGAATCCCCCTGAATTTCTCTTATCAAATTATATGCATTCGCTCTAGCTCTCTCGCGCTCTGCATACTTTATGAACCCAGTTGCAGACATGCGTGAGCACTATTGCCTCTTTTTACTCTCTTTTATGTAATGTCTGTAAATTTCTCCTGAAATTGACATCAATCATCATGTAAATTTGGAAAGTAATCGCATATATAATACATTTAAAATTTTAAAAAATGGAGTGTGTTTCCCGTAGGCTTTGTTTATTTGGTGCCGACAACAAATATGCATACAGTGTTGTATATTGCAGGGCATTTAAAAACGCGCGCGCGCACACTCACACACACACACGCACACACACACACACACACACACACATATATATATATATATATATATATATATATATATATATATATATATATATATATATATATATATATATATATATATATATATATATATATATATATATATATATATATACACACACACATTAAACCAACTTGCTGCAAATTACCTCCCATCAGCCGCATGCGTCCTGAAAGCAAATCGACAGATAACCGTGCAATTTCCATGTTGACCGTTTCAATCATGGCCAGGACGTCCCTCAGTCAGCCCAAGATTTAACCGCCGGTTTATTTGACGTGTAACGATGCTCCCACTCCGTTAGCAACATTGCAACATTCATCATACATACTGTTATCGCTGGCTAACTGCAGGTGACGAGCCTGTTAATCCCATAAATGTCGTTGATTTCATCGACCGGTGTACCTCTGTGCAGGAATCATCCGACGTGACTCTCGGATTTAGGAGGGATCCCGTGAATTCGAGTCCCCTGAACCCCAGATTTCGTTTCCACGATCAGCAGCAGCTGTTAGATCGTAAGAGCATGTGAACTGCTAAAACATGTTTGTTGAACGTGATCAGTTTCTGTAGAACGGTAGGAAGGATAAGGGAAAATGGTTGGAAATTCGTTGACATAACTACAATATTTATGCGGTCAAACTCGTTTTCCAACATGCTTTGTCTACAACTCAGACAGGACAAGTCTAGTGTAACTTTTCTACCCAAATTCAATTGTTGATTAAATTAAGGTACCGTAGCATTTTGACATATTTCTTGTATTCTGTTAGTTTACTTTGCATGACAGAAGTAAAAGTACTAAGCTTAAGCCAGTGTATATTGCCTATTTTTCTTTGCATGGGCAGGTAATGGTTTGTTGTTCAAACGAAAAAGATTTTCATTATTTGTGCTGTGTAGCTTGAGGAAGTTTTTGAATGGAAATATGTATTTTGAACAAGGTTGGTTGGTTGGCTGGTTAGATGATATGACCTTATGGTGGCACGGAGCTCAACACAAAATAAAATGATTCGTAAGTGTGGTAAGATGGTGAAGGAATAAGAGGTCCGGTGTGGACCTCTTGATTCATTCCAGACAACTTTAATAAGGGATGGTCTTTGGAGAAACCTCAGGAACTTCTTTTATCTGCTATTTTTTTTAATCTATCGCTCGTCATTAAGGTAAAAATCCAGATCTGAATAAAAAAAAAGCTTTTATAATAATGAAAAAAAAACTTAAATAATTGAGAGTGATTGATTTGCCTATCCTTAGGCATCTGCGTCATTACGAAATGGAAGAGATGACACAAGCCTTAGCGTTTTTCGAGTTCCAAAAGAATTTGCAAATCAGAAAATTAATTTTTAGTGAGAAGAGAAATTCACTTTTGTTAGTTATGCCAGTCAAACATGAATAACAAAAAAAGATAAATAAGTAGCCTCGAATACATATCTTATGTCAATTTGATATGGCGTTAAAACTAATAAAAATAAATAGAAGAGTTTGTCTTTAAAGTCAGGAAGTGGGATGGAAATAAATACCTAGACTCGGAAACTATAAATGTTGCCATAAAACAGTTCTGCGGATGCCATAGAAAAATAAACTCACAATTCATAAATGGAGGGCGTAGGTTGCTCCAGCGAGATTTCACGGTCTGATTTCAAATTGAATTATGTCGAATGGACATCTAGGAATTTCTTGTTATTAAAAACTATTGAGCGGAACGCTTTTTTAGAAATAATTTGACATAATTGCATTCATTAACGTACTGTTATTAGTCATTTCTACTTGTTAGAGCGTGACATTGTCCCTGAAATGGCCCGGTTTTTTCTCTTAATATAATCGATATGCTGAAGATTTAGAAACATCTAAATGCAATGTGAGAGAGAGAGAGAGAGAGAGAGAGAGAGAGAGAGAGAGAGAGAGAGAGAGAGAGAGAGAGAGAGCCATTTTTAGTTGTCCTAACGCCTTTTCTCTTTAAATAAGATTCATATAATGAAGTTATAGAATCATCAAAATAATATATATATATATATATATATATATATATATATATATATATATATATATATATATATATATAGAGAGAGAGAGAGAGAGAGAGAGAGAGAGAGAGAGAGAGAGAGAGAGAGAGAGAGAGAGAGAGAGAGAGAGAGGCCATTTTAGTTGTCCTAACGCCTTTTCTCTAAATAAGATCTATATAATGACGTTTAGAATCATCTAAATAATGAGAGAGAGAGAGAGAGAGAGAGAGAGAGAGAGAGAGAGAGAGAGAGAGAGAGAGAGAGAGAGAGAGAGCAAAAAAAGGGGGAGAAAAGTGATAAAACTTGTCCAACCCTCTACCCCTGTAGTCATAAAGTTGACATTATCAATGTCTCTTTTCCTCAGTGAGGAGAGGTTTTACCGGAACCTGATAACGAGCTCATGTCAAAATATGACAATTTAGCGTCCCCGCGGAGGAAAGTTTGTTCTCGCAAATGCACTCAACTCCTGCTTTTGGCCCGGGTCATGATGCGAATCGGATATTTTTCACGCACAGAAACTAAATCTACGAGATGCCCTTCCATGGAAGGCAACGTTATTCAGCGGGGAAAAACTGAAGAAAGGAAACGTCATTGCATTGTGAGGAATTTAATATTTCACAACGAGATGTGATATATCTTGTGTCATAAAACAGTGGTTAAGTCTTGGCCACAGAACAGTAGGTGCATACCCACATACACACACACACACACACACACACACACACACATATATATATATATATATATATATATATATATATATATATATATATATATACATATATATATTGTATATGTATGTATGTATGTCAGATGTGTATATGATGCATAATGAGAATTATTTCAGATATTCCTACATTTTAAGCTGGCGTTTTCATGAACCAATAAATATAAAATTCTGGTGATTATACAAAATCCAAAATAAAAGAATATTCTTAATTTTAAGCAACAGTATAAGAATTATTGTCTGAAAATATATCCTCACGTTACCTACAGTAGTTGTTTATATTCAATGATCGTGGAAGTCGTAGAGGAAAAAAGTATTAATAATAATAATAATTAGAAGTTGAGAAAGTATTAGATTTTATGCAATGAGAAACAGAATAAAAATAGTTATTTTACATGCATGGCTTTACTGATCACCATCACCATCATCATCATTATAATTTTCATCATCGTCATTATAATTTTCCTCACCATCATCATCATCGTCTACTCCACCCTTGCGACACAAAGGACTGCTGTGAAAAATTTCCCAAAACATTTCTTGCCTATACTTTATCTCCCACAAATCTCCATTTCAAGATATTAGCTTACTTGATCATTTCGCTGGTTTGAATTTATCTGACTTTGTAGTACTAATGATTCGTTATATCATAAAATATCAAACTTAAGTAAAGCGAGGAAAAGAAAGAGATTGCAATAATACTTGATCGCTATTTTTTATGAAAAGCGATAGTTTAAAAGTGCAAGAAATCGCGAACTGGTAGACTATTGAACCTGGTAAATATATTGCCAAAATTTATTTCTTGTCTGCTCATGTACGTCGTACTTTACTGAGAATATTACTCGAAAGAACAAAATACGGCAGGAATAGTTTGGTTATGACGCACATAAAAGAAGAATGTATAAAACAGTATATCAGAGAAGAATTTTTATGAGATATTGAAAAGGTAGTGATAAGTATAAAGCTGCTTACACGAATGATATAGAAGACGGGGAGTATGACATATTTAGTTATAGTAACTTAGGTAAAAAAGTTCCTAAGCCAATTAACAAACAAAACCAAAAAGAAGTTTAGGAACTTTTATATACCTAATATTAGAATACAGTATAAATGTTTCAATTTTTTCTTCCTTTCCAGATAAATTACTTCTAATATTTCTGCGGTTAGTGCATCATTGCATTTGAGCCTCACGTAATGTGCTCTCATGCCCTGTGTTATCCTGGATGCAAATGGAATGGGATACCATCCTCTCTTTATGAAAAATTCCAGGAATTCAAAACGACCTTATTATGCAGATCTTGGTAAGGAATGGTGTGCCTCAGGGCGTTTAATCTCTTGCTCAAAGATAGAGAGATTAGTAAGGAAATATATGCAAGGGAAAGGATGTCTGTAAAGTGTTGTTGCGCAGGCAATCTTACCTTCATCAAACTACATACACACACGCACACACACACACACACACACACGATGAGAAGGTAAATGTGCAGAAAATATGGTGGACGAACAAGCACACAGATGGCGAGGTAGCCGGACAGACACAATTTGCGCCAAGGTACTAATAACAAAACTCTCTTGAATCGGGGAATAAGAGCCAAAGGAAAATGAACAAACGCTGTCATCAGAACATCAACCGAACGCCGAACTCCTATCGTGTCGAGGTTCCGTTGCATAATTTCCATTAGCATTAGCCAGCGGTATTGACGTACCTTCAAGCCTTTTACAACAAAAGGCAGGAAATCAACTCGTATCTAAAAATGGAAATCCGCTGATTTTCGCTACTCACTTTGCTTCCTCGATGCTCGGATGAGTTTCGCCATGGTATAGGATGTTTGTGATGATTATTGCAATTATGATGATGATGGTGAGACTAGCAAACTTTACACTTCGGGTATTGTATTAGGAATCATTTGTATTCCAATGGATTCGGATAATTACTGAATATGAGAAGTAATATGGCTGCCTCGTCCATCGGAATCTTCAGGGGCCTTCATCGCTGTACTGGAGACCTTATCAACCTTGTTTGTTCATGTATATAAGTAATTATTTGTATATTTGATCATATTTTTCTTTAATTTTCATCTATACATACGATACGATACGTTACTTTTTTTCCTATTTTCGATTTTTCGATTTTTTTTTTTCGTTTCACACAAAATTGAAATCATATTCCTGATGCCCATGAACTCATTTACAGGATCACCTATTTGGTAGTAAAACAGTCAAACAATCGATGTTCTATTGTTTCGCTAATAACATTTCCATTCTGTAAATTATTGTCCTATGGCTTGTTACATATGGAAATGTGCAAATAATGTTCAGCACTGAAACATTAATTTACATATTCATAAATGGCAATGGTAACACAACAGAATCTGAATGTATCTTACCTTACAGATCTTACTAAGTTTGAGTGAGTAAGAGGCAATACAGCTTTTAGGAATGTTGATACTTCAAATTTCATCTACATACTCTTAAATTTCACTTTGCCATGAATAAATAAGTCGAAGAATCTTTTTTGGCCCATGGAAAATCTTTATTTCTCCTTTTTTAAGCCAATATAACGAACGACCGGTAAAATACATTTAAAAACAAATGTATAATTTATAGAATTATAATTTGAGTCTGTTATATCTAACGTATTTAAATGTTGATACTTGAAGACATCTATCACCTAACAGAATAATATTGGTACAATAGTTATTTCTCTAAAGCAAAGTTGAGTCTGCTACAAGTAATCTTATTACCAACTATAATTATTACTTCAACCATAACAAAAATTACCTGGTTTGTAGAAACAGAAATATTTTCGCAATTCGTCTTTTTCCCTTTGGAAAAAGTGATACCTGGAGAGTAAAGCCTTCTGATGTCTCAGCAAGTCTTTTTCTTGGCCGTACTAGAGGCTGGTATCCAATTATAATTGGTGAATTGGTATGCGACAGACCTTACAAACGTTAGCTAATTGCAGCACCACTTATCCACAGAGCACACTTTTGCTGACTGCACCTTACACGACGTCCAGAGGATGAGAACTTTGTAAAATAAAAAAAATATATATATATATGTATTTGATGAGAAATAATATCATGTTTCTTAATGAGATCACTGCAATTTAGGGAATCCCTGTGACTTTCTGTTATCAAATTATATGCATCGCTCTAGCTCTCTCACGTTCTGCATAGTTTATGAACCCAGACATACGTGAGCGTTGTTACTTTTTTTACTCTCTTTAATGTAACGTCTGTAAATTTCTCCTGAAATTGACATCAATCATCATAAATTTGCAAAGTAATCGCACATAATTTGTAATACAATTGGAATTTAAAAAGTGGAGTGTGTTTCCACGTAGGCTGTGTTTATTTGGTGCCGACAAAAAAACATGTATACTGTGTTGTATATTGCAGGGTATTTAATCGCGGGCGCGTGCACACACACACACACACACACACACACACATACACACACACACACATATACATATATATATATATATATATATATATATATATATATATATATATATATATATATATATATATATATATATACACACACACACATTAACCCACTTGCTGCAAATTACCTCCCATCAGCCGCATGCATCCTGGAAGCAAATCGACAGATAACCTTGCAATTTCCGGTTTACATGTTGACCGTTTCAATCATGGCCTGGACGTCCCTCAGTCAGTTCAAGATTTAACCGCCGGTTCACTTGACGTAACGATGCTCCCCCCGTTAGCAACATTGCAACATTCATCATACATACTGTTATCGCTGGCTAACTGCAGGTAGCGCAGAGCCTGTTAATCCCATAAATGTCGTTGAATTCATCGACCGGTGTACCTCTGTGGGGAATCATCCGACGTGACTCTCGGATTTAGGAGGGATCCGTGAATTCGGAGTCCCCTGGAACCCCAGATTTCGTTTCCCACGATCAGTGCAGCTGTTAGATCGTAAGAGCATGTGAACTGCTAAAACATGTTTGTTGAACGTGATCAGTTTCTGTAGAACGGTAGGAAGAATAAGGAAAAATGGTTGGAAATTCGTTGACATAACTACAGTATTTATGCGGTCAAACTCGTTTTCCAACATGCTTTGTCTACAACTCAGACAGGACGAGTCTATTGTAACTTTTCTACCCAAATTCAATTGTTAATTAAATTAAGGTACCGTAGCATTTTGACACATTTCTTGTATTCTATTAGTTTTCTTTGCATGACAGAAGTAAAAGTACTAAGCTTAAGCCAGTGTATATTGCCTATTTTTCTTTGCATGGGCAGGTAATGGTTTGTTGTTCATTCGAAAAAGATTTTCATTATTTGTGCTGTGTAGCTTGAGGAAGTTTTTGAATGGAAATATGTATTTTGAACAAGGTTGGTTGGTTGGCTGGTTAGATGATATGACCTTCTGGCGGCACGGAGCTCAACGCAAAATAAAATGATTCATAAGTGTGGTGAGATGCTGAAGGAATAAGAGGTCCGGTGTGGACCTCTTGATTCATTCCAGACAACTTTAATAAGGGATGGTCTTTGGAGAAACCTCAGGAACTTCTTTTATCTGCCATTTTCTTATCTATCGCTCGGCATTAAGGTAAAAATCCAGATCTGAATAAAATAAAAAAAGCTTTTATAATAATAAAAAACTTAAATAATTGAGAGTGATTGATTTGCCTATCCCAGGCATCTGCGTCACATGAAATGGGAGAGATGACACAAGCCTTAGCGTTTTTCGAGTTCCAAAAGAATTTGCAAATCAGAAAATTAATTTTTAGTGAGAAGAGAAATTCACTTTTGTTAGTTATGCCAGTCAAACATGAATAACAAAAAAAAGATAAATAAGTAGTCTCGAATACATATCTTATGTCAATTTAATATGGGGTTAAAACTAATAAAAATAGATAGAAGAGTTTGTCTTTAAATTCAGGAAGTGGGATGGAAATAAATACCTAGACTCCGGAAACTATAAATGTTGCCATAAAAACGTTCTGCGGATGCCATAGAAAAATAAACTCACAATTCATAAATGGAGGGCGTAGGTTGCTCAGCGAGATTTCACGGTCTGATTTCAAATTGAATTATGTCGAATGGACATCTAGGAATTTCTTGTTATTAAAAACTATTGAGCGGAACGCTTTTTAGAAATAATTTGACATAATTGCATTCATTAACGTACTGTTATTAGTCATTTCTACTTGTTAGAGCGTGACATTGTCCCTGAAATGGCCCCGGTTTTTCTCTCTTAATATAATCGATATGCTGAAGATTTAGAAACATCTAAATGCAATGTGAGAGAGAGAGAGAGAGAGAGGCCATTTTTAGTTGTCCTAACGCCTTTTCTCTTTAAATAAGATTCATATAATGAAGTTATAGATTCATCAAAATAATATATATATATATATATATATATATATATATATATATATATATATATAGAGAGAGAGAGAGAGAGAGAGAGAGAGAGAGAGAGAGAGAGAGAGAGAGAGAGAGAGGCCATTTTTAGTTGTCCTAACGCCTTTTCTCTCTAAATAAGATCTATATAATGACGTTTTAGAATCATCTAAATAATGAGAGAGAGAGAGAGAGAGAGAGAGAGAGAGAGAGAGAGAGAGAGAGAGAGAGAGAGAGAGAGAGAGAGAGAGAGCAAAAAAAAAGGGGGAGAAAAGTGATAAAACTTGTCCAACCTTCTACCCCCGTAGTCATAAAGCTGACATTATCAATGTCTCTTTTCCTCAGTGAGGAGAGGTTTCACCCGAACCTGATAACGAGCTCATGTCAAAATATGACAATTTAGCGTCCCCGCGGAGGAAAGTTTGTTCTCGCAAATGCACTCAACTCCTGCTTTTGGCCCGGGTCATGATGCGAATCGGATATTTTCACGCACAGAAACTAAATCTTTACGAGATGCCCTTCCATGGAAGGCAACGTTATTCAGCGGGGAAAAACTGAAGAAAGGAAAACGTCATTGCATTGTGAGGAATTTAATATTTCACAACGAGATGTGATATCTTGTGTCATAAAAACAGTGGTTAAGTCTTGGCCATAGAACAGTAGGTGCATACCCACACACACACACACACACACACACACACACACACACACACACACACACACACACACACACACACACACACACACACATATATATATATATATATATATATATATATATATATATATATATATATATATATATATATATTGTATATTGTATATGTATGTATTAGTATATATGTATATGATGCATAATGAGAATTATTTCAGATATTCCTACATTTTAAGCTGGCGTTTTCATGAACCAATAAATATAAAATTCTGGTGATTATACAAAATCCAAACTAAAAGAATATTCTTAATTTTAAGCAACAGTATAAGAATTATTGTCTGAAAATATATCCTCACGTTACCTACAGTAGTTGTTTGTATTCAATGATCGTGGAAGTCGTAGAGGAAAAAAGTATTAATAATAATAATTAGAAGTTGAGAAAGTAGTAGATTTTATGCAATGAGAAACAGAATAAAAATAGTTATTTTACATGCATGGCTTTACTGATCACCATCACCATCTTTATCATTATAATTTTCATCATCGTCATTATAATTTTCCTCACCATCATCATCATCGTCTACTCCAATTCCTTGCGACACAAAGGACTGCTGTGAAAAATTTCCCAAAACATTTCTTGCCTATACTTCATCTCCCACAAATCTCCATTTCAAGATATTAGCCTACTTGATCATTTCGCTGGTTTGAATTTATCTGACTTTTGTAGTACTAATGATTCGTTATATCATAAAAATATCAAACTTAAGTAAAGCGAGGAAAAGAAAGAGATTGCAATAATACTTGATCGCTATTTTTTATGAAAAGCGATAGTTTAAAAGTGCAAGAAATCGCGAACTGGTAGACTATTGGAACCTGGTAAATATATTGCCAAAATTTATTTCTTGTCTGCTCATGTGCGTCGTACTTACTGAGAATATTACTCGAAAGAACAAAATACGGCAGGAATAGTTTGGTTATGACGCACATAAAAGAAGAATGTATGAAACAGTATATCAGAGAAGAATTTTTATGAGATATTGAAAAGGTAGTGATAAGTATAAAGCTGCTTACACGAATGATATAGAAGACGTGAGTATGACATATTTAGTTATAGTAACTTAGGTAAAAAAAAAAGTTCCCAAGCCAATTTAACAAACAAACCAAAAAGAAGTTTAGGAACTTTATATACCTAATATTAGGAATACAGTATAAATGTTTCAATTTTTCTTCCTTTCCAGATAAATTACTTCTAATATTTCTGCGGTTAGTGCATCATTGCATTTTGAGCCTCACGTAATGTGCTCTCGTGCCCTGTGTTATCCTGGATGCAAAATGGAATGGGATACCATATCCTCCTTTATGAAAATTCCGGAATTCAAACGACCTTATTATGCAGATCTTGGTAAGGAATGGTGTGCCTCAGGGCGTTTAATCTCTTGCTCAAAGATAGGAGAGATTAGTAAGGAAATATATGCAAGGGAAAGGATGTCTGTAAAGTGTTGTTGCGCAGGCAATCTTACCTTCATCAAACTACATACACACACACACACACACACACACACGATGAGAAGGTAAATGTGGCAGAAAATATGGTGGACGAACAAGCACACAGATGGCGAGTTAGCCGGACAGACACAATTTTGTTGCCAAGGTACTAATAACAAAACTCTCTTGGAATCGGGGAATAAGAGCCAAAGGAAAATGAACAAACGCTGTTATCAGGAACATCAACCGAACGCCGAACTCCTATTGTGTCGAGGTTCCGTTGCATAATTTCCCCATTAGCATTAGCCAGCGGTATTGGACGTACCTCAAGCCTTACAACAAAGGCAGGAAATCAACTCGTATCTAAAATTGAAATCCGCTGATTTCGCTACTCACATTTCTTTGCTTCCTCGATGCTCGGATGAGTTTCGCCATGGTATAGGATGTTGTGATGATTATTGCAATTATGATGATGATGGTGAGACTAGCAAACTTACACTTCGGGTATTGCATTAGGGAATCCATTTGTATTCCAATGGATTCGGATAATTACTGAATATGAGAAGTAATATGGCTGCCTCGTCCATCGGAATCTTCAGGGGCCTTCATCGCTGTACTGGAGACCTTATCAACCTTGTTTGTTCATGTATATAAGTAATTATTTGTATATTTGATCATATTTTTCTTTAATTTTCATCTATATATACGATACGATACGTTACTTTTTTTCCTATTTTCGATTTTTCGATTTTTTTTTTCGTTTCACACAAAATTGAAATCATATTCCCGATGCCCATGAACTCATTTACAGGATCACCTATTTGCAGTAAAACAGTCAAACAATCGATGTTCTATTGTTTTCGCTAATAACATTTCCATTCTGTAAATTATTGTCCTATGGCTTGTTACATATGGAAATGTGCAAATAATGTTCAGCACTGAAACATTAATTTACATATTCATGAATGGCAATGGTAACACAACAGAATCTGAATGTATCTTACCTTACAGATCTTACTAGGTTTGAGTGAGTAAGAGGCAATACAGCTTTTAGGAATGTTGATACTTCAAATTTCATCTACATACTCTTAAATTTCACTTTGCCATGAATAAATAAGTCGAAGAATCTTTTTTTGGCCCATGGAAAAATCTTTATTTCTCCCTTTTTTTAAGCCAATATAGGGAACGACCGGTAAAATACATTTAAAAACGAATGTATAATTTCCAGAAATATAATTTTGAATCTGTTATATCTAACGTATTTAAATGTTGATAATTGAAGACATCTACCACCTAACAGAATAATATTGGTAATAGTTATTTCATCTAAAGCAAAGTTGAGTCTGCTGTAAGTAATCATATTACCAACTATAATTATTACTTCAACCATAACAAAAATTACCTGGTTTGTAGAAACAGAAATATTTTCGCAATTCGTCTTTTTCCCTTTGGAAAAACTGATACCTGAGAGTAAAGCCTTCTGATGTCTCAGCAAGTCTTTTTCTTGGCCGTACTAGACGCTGGTATCCAATTATAATTGGTGAATTGGTATGCGACAGACCTTACAAACGTTAGCTAATTGCAGCACCACTTATCCACAGAGCACACTTTTGCTGACTGCACCTTACACGACGTCCAGAGGATGAGAACTTTGTAAAATAAAAAAAATATATATATATATGTATTTGATGAGAAATAATATCATGTTTCTTAATGGGATCACTGCAATTTAGGAATCCCTGTGACTTTCTGTTATCAAATTATATGCATTCGCTCTAGCTCTCTCACGTTCTGCATAGTTTATGAACCCAGACATACGTGAGCGTTGTTACTTCTTTTTACTCTCTTTAATGTAACGTCTGTAAATTTCTCCTGAAATTGACATCAATCATCATGTAAATTTGCAAAGTAATCGCACATAATTTGTAATACAATTGGAATTTAAAAAGTGGAGTGTGTTTCCTGTAGGCTGTGTTTATTTGGTGCCGACAAAAAAACATGTATACTGTGTTGTATATTGCAGGGTATTTAATCGCGCGCGGGCGCGCGCAAACACACACACACACACACACACATACACACACACACACACACACACACACACACACATATATATATATATATATATATATATATATATATATACATATGACACACACACATTAACCAACTTGCTGCAAATTACCTCCCATCAGCCGCATGCATCCTGGAAGCAAATCGACAGATAACCTTGCAATTTCCGGTTTATGTTGACCGTTTCAATCATGGCCTGACGTCCTCAGTCAGTTCAAGATTTAACCGCCGGTTCACTTGACGTGTAACGATGCTCCCACTCCGTTAGCAACATTGCAACATTCATCATACATACTGTTATCGCTGGCTAACTGCAGGTAGCGCAGAGCTCTGTTAATCCCATAAATGTCGTTGAATTCATCGACCGGTGTACCTCTGTGCAGGGAATCATCCGACGTGACTCTCGGATTTAGGAGGGATCCCGTGAATTCGGAGTCCCCCTGGAACCCCAGATTTCGTTTCCCACGATCAGTGCAGCTGTTAGATCGTAAGAGCATGTGAACTGCTAAAACATGTTTGTTGAACGTGATCAGTTTCTGTAGAACGGTAGGAAGAATAAGGGAAAATGGTTGGAAATTCGTTGACATAACTACAGTATTTATGCGGTCAAACTCGTTTTTTAACATGCTTTGTCTACAACTCAGACAGGACGAGTCTATTGTAACTTTTCTACCCAAATTCAATTGTTAATTAAATTAAGGTACCGTAGCATTTTGACACATTTCTTGTATTCTATTAGTTTTCTTTGCATGACAGAAGTAGAAGTACTAAGCTTAAGCCAGTGTATATTGCCTATTTTTCTTTGCATGGGCAGGTAATGGTTTGTTGTTCATTCAAAAAAGATTTTCATTATTTGTGCTGTGTAGCTTGAGGAAGTTTTTGAATGGAAATATGTATTTTGAGCAAGGTTGGTTGGTTGGCTGGTTAGATGATATGACCTTCTGGCGGCACGGAGCTCAACGCAAAAAAAATGATTCATAAGTGTGGTGAGATGCTGAAGGAATAAGAGGTCCGGTGTGGACCTCTTGATTCATTCCAGACAACTTTAATAAGGGATGGTCTTTGGAGAAACCTCAGGAACTTCTTTTATCTGCCATTTTCTTATCTATCGCTCGGCATTAAGGTAAAAATCCAGATCTGAATAAAATAAAAAAAAAAGCTTTTATAATAATAAAAAAACTTAAATAATTGAGAGTGATTGATTTGCCTATCCTTTGGCATCTGCGTCATTACGAAATGGAAGAGATGACACAAGCCTTAGCGTTTTTCGAGTTCCAAAAGAATTTGCAAATCAGAAAATTAATTTTTAGTGAGAAGAGAAATTCACTTTTGTTAGTTATGCCAGTCAAACATAAATAACAAAAAAAAGATAAATAAGTAGTCTCGAATACATATCTTATGTCAATTTGATATGGGGTTAAAACTAATAAAAATAGATAGAAGAGTTTGTCTTTAAATTCAGGAAGTGGGATGGAAATAAATACCTAGACTCCGGAAACTATAAATGTTGCCATAAAAACGTTCTGCGGATGCCATAGAAAAATAAACTCACAATTCATAAATGGAGGGCGTAGGTTGCTCAGCGAGATTTCACTGTCTGATTTCAAATTGAATTATGTCGAATGGACATCTAGGAATTTCTTGTTATTAAAACTATTGAGCGGAACGCTTTTTAGAAATAATTTGACATAATTGCATTCATTAACGTACTGTTATTAGTCATTTCTACTTGTTAGAGCGTGACATTGTCCCTGAAATGGCCCTGGTTTTTCTCTCTTAATATAATCGATATGCTGAAGATTTAGAAACATCTAAATGCAATGTAAGAGAGAGAGAGAGAGAGGCCATTTTTAGTTGTCCTAACGAGATTTTCTTTTAAATAAGATTCATATAATGAAGTTATAGATTCATCAAAATAATATATATATATATATATATATATATATATATATATATATATATATATATATATATATATATAGAGAGAGAGAGAGAGAGAGAGAGAGAGATTTTAGAGAGAGAGAGAGAGAGAGAGAGAGCCTTGTCCTAACGCCTTTTCTCTAAATAAGATCTATATAATGACGTTTTAGAATCATCTAAATAATGAGAGAGAGAGAGAGAGAGAGAGAGAGAGAGAGAGAGAGAGAGAGAGAGCAAAAAGGGGAGGGAAAAGTGATAAAACTTGTCCAACCTTCTACCCCTGTAGTCATAAAGCTGACATTATCAATGTCTCTTTTCCTCAGTGAAGAGGTTTCACGAAACCTGATAACGAGCTCATGTCAAAATATGACAATTTAGCGTCCCCGCGGAGGAAAGTTTGTTCTCGCAAATGCACTCAACTCCTGCTTTTGGCCCGGTCATGATGCGAATCGGATATTTTTCACGCACAGAAACTAAATCTACGAGATGCCCTTCCATGGAAGGCAACGTTATTCAGCGGGAAAAACTGAAGAAAGGAAACGTCATTGCATTGTGAGGAATTTAATATTTCACAACGAGATGTGATATCTTGTGTCATAAAACAGTGGTTAAGTCTTGGCCATAGAACAGTAGGTGCATACCACACACACACACACACACACACACACACACACACACACACACACACACACACACACACATATATTAGTATATATATATATATATATATATATATATATATATATATATATATATAATATATGTATATATGTATGTATGTATGTCAGTATGTATATGATACATAATGAGAATTATTTCAGATATTCCTACATTTTAAGCTGGCGTTTTCATGAACCAATAAATATAAAATTCTGGTGATTATACAAAATCCAAACTAAAAGAATATTCTTAATTTTAAGCAACAGTATAAGAATTATTGTCTGAAAATATATCCTCACGTTACCTACAGTAGTTGTTTGTATTCAATGATCGTGGAAGTCGTAGAGGAAAAAAGTATTAATAATAATAATAATTAGAAGTTGAGAAAGTAGTAGATTTTATGCAATGAGAAACAGAATAAAAATAGTTATTTTACATGCATGGCTTTACTGATCACCATCACCATCTTTATCATTATAATTTTCATCATCGTCATTATAATTTTCCTCACCATCACCATCATCGTCTACTTCAATTCCTTGCGACACAAAGGACTGCTGTGAAAATTTCCCAAAACATTTCTTGCCTATACTTCATCTCCCACAAATCTCCATTTCAAGATATTAGCCTATTTGATCATTTCGCTGGTTTGAATTTATCTGACTTTTTGTAGTACTAATGATTCGTTATATCATAAAAATATCAAACTTAAGTAAAGCGAGGAAAAGAAAGAGATTGCAATAATATATGATCGCTATTTTTATGAAAAGCGATAGTTTAAAAGTGCAAGAAATCGCGAACTGGTAGACTATTGGAACCTGTAAATATATTGCCAAAATTTATTTCTTGTCTGCTCATGTGCGTCGTACTTACTGAGAATATTACTCGAAAGAACAAAATACGGCAGGAATAGTTTGGTTATGACGCAATAAAAGAAGAATGTATGAAAAACAGTATATCAGAGAAGAATTTTTATGAGATATTGAAAAGGTAGTGATAAGTATAAAGCTGCTTACACGAATGATATAGAAGACGTGAGTATGACATATTTAGTTATAGTAACTTAGGTAAAAAAAAAAGTTCCCAAGCCAATTTAACAAACAAACCAAAAAGAAGTTTAGGAACTTTATATACCTAATATTAGGAATACAGTATAAATGTTTCAATTTTCTTCCTTTCCAGATAAATTACTTCTAATATTTCTGCAGTTATTGCATCATTGCATTTTGAGCCTCACGTAATGTGCTCTCGTGCCCTGTGTTATCCTGGATGCAAAATGGAATGGGATACCATATCCTCCTTTATGAAAATTCCGGAATTCAAACGACCTTATTATGCAGATCTTGGTAAGGAATGGTGTGCCTCAGGGCGTTTAATCTCTTGCTCAAAGATAGGAGAGATTAGTAAGGAAATATATGCAAGGAAAGGATGTCTGTAAAGTGTTGTTGCGCAGGCAATCTTACCTTCATCAAACTACATACACACACACACACACACACACACATGATGAAAGGTAAATGTGGCAGAAAATATGGTGGACGAACAAGCACACAGATGGCGAGGTAGCCGGACAGACACAATTTTGTTGCCAAGGTACTAATAACAAAACTCTCTTGGAATCGGGGAATAAGAGCCAAAGGAAAATGAACAAACGCTGTCATCAGGAACATCAACCGAACGCCGAACTCCTATTGTGTCGAGGTTCCGTT
>NC_089750.1:58969706-59024706 GCF_040412425.1 Macrobrachium rosenbergii
AGGAGTGAGAAGGCTGATGGCAAGGGACAGATTTCTTCAGATTCTACGGGTTCTACATTTCGTTGATAATTCACAGGAAACAAGCCCAGATAACAAACTAAAAAAATTAAACCCGTGCTCGACAGTGTGCGTAGAAAATTCCAAGAAAAATTTCAACCTTTCCAGGATTTATGCATAGATGAAAGTTTAATGTTATGGAAGGGAAGGCTAAGTTTCAAGCAGTACATTCCAGATAAAAGAAGTCGATTTGGAGCGAAAATATTTGAACTTTGTGATGCCAAAACGGATTATATTGTCGATTTTATAATCTATACTGGAAAAGATACAGAGATATTGGTAGATGAGGATCTAGGGGTATCTGGTTCTGTGGTAAAAATATTTATGGCCTCGCATCTCGGAAAACATCACATCCTGTATTTCGATAATTGGTATTGCAGCCCAAAACTGCTCAAGTATTTGGGCGACAACGAAACAGGAGCATGTGGAACAGTCCGGAAAAATAGGAAATTTATGCCTAAATTTCCTGATGTGAACAAATCTGAGATTTCGTCTCAAAACTGCAATGGAATATTAGGTTTAAAATGGCAGGATAACAGGACAGTGTATATGTTATCTTCAGTACATGAAAATATAATGGTAGACTGTGAAAAAGGTGTCGACCAGGGGAATTTGTGCAAAAACCTGCATGCGTTGTTGACTATAATAAGAAAATGCGGATTGTGGACAAGAACGACATGCTTATTAGTTCTGTGAAGTGTATCCGTAAAACCACGAGATGGTACATAAAACTATTTTTCCGTCTGCTTGATATGATACTAGTAAACTGTCATCACTTGCATGGATTTGTTACTGGCAAGAAAGGGTCATATTTACAGTTTTCTAAGTCAGTCGTTCTGCAGTTGATTGAAAGGTACCCTCCAGCACCTAACAAGATAATTACCCGCACCGTAATAACGCAGCCAAGGCGGCTAACAGAAAGACACTTTCCTGATCCAGTTCCCTCAACAGAAAAACAACTGCGACCTAGACTAAGATGTCGTGTGTGCTCGCATACATCCCATAGGCCCAAGAAAGGCCAGCAGACATATTTCATGTGTAAAGACTGCAATGTAGGACTATGTGTCGCTCCTTGTTTCAGAGAATACCACACACTTCTGAATTACTAGAATTCTGTCGTAAAAGTTTTGTCAAGATTATTATGTTCAGCTTATTAAATATTCAGATTCATAACCATTTGTTATTCACATTGTTTGATTTCATTCAACTTATGTCATAAAAGCTTCTTCCAATCATATTGAGTCTTATGTGTTTATACATTTTCTGATTTTGTTTTTTTATCTACAGCAAAAAGATTTTTGTAAAAATAAATGTTGAAATTCATCCGTATTATAATTTTCTTCATCAAATTATGGCTTTAGTCTTTAGTGAGAGAGAGAGAGAGAGAGAGAGAGAGAGAGAGAGAGAGAGAGAGAGAGAGAGAGAGAGAGAGAGAGAGTAAATTACTATTTTGCGTTTAATGTTCCTTTTCTGTCCTTTGAAGACTGGATATCATAAAATATAAAATGAGTCGCATGTAATGTAAATCTGATAATCATGGTATTGATGATTTATGATATATGAGAATAATAATAACAATATAATAACCGTTACCATGAGATTAATGAATATAGACAATGTTGTTGTTATTATTATTATTATTATTATTATTATTATTATTATTTATTATTATTATTATTATTATTATTATTATTCAGAAGATGAACCCTATCCATATGAAACAAGCCCACAGGGTAACTAACTTGAAATTCAAGCATCCTAAGAAAATGGTGTTCATTCGAGTGAAATAACAGAAGGTGGTAGGAAATACAGAAAGAGGAGATCAGTTATTAGAAAACAGATGTACTAACAATAAATAAATAAAAATGTAAACAAAGTATTAAATACAAGATGTATTGCATAAGGGTAATAATGCATTACATTCACTTGAACTTTTGAAGTTCCGTTTGCAACACATCCTCAGTAAAGAGGCTGTTCCACAGTCGTAAGGCGTGAGGAATAAAGGTCCCCTGGAACTGAAAAGTTCGAAGGCGAGGTACATTTACTGCACATTGATGCTGCTGTTCAGCGAATCTGGTTGCTCTCTCTCAGCAGCAACAGGGGATCAGGGATCAACTGAGAATGTGAAAGATATGTCAAAATACAACTTATGAAAAAGTGACAAACAAGAGACCATCCGTCTATGGTCCAAGGCATAGCTGCCAAAGAAACCTTCCACCTCGAACCACTCTAAAAGATATAAATCTCTGGCAGAAGCAGACATCTGCCGGAGAACAGTATCCTAGTAAAGGAAGGACAAATTACCTAAAAAAATGTTGCACTGATTTAATCACTCATATAAGTATATGAGGACTTAAGAACAATACCCAACTTTCATGCGGCATTTGCTGACATTTTCATTAGATGTTTCTCAAAAATAAGATGTAAGTAAACAGGTACCACTAGAATAGTTGAAAAAAAAGAAAAATATCTGTAGAAAATTATAACAGAATAAAATGATCTACAAAACCCTACAACTTCCCCGAATATTGGTTCAAAAACAATTGAACAAATTCCAAAATGTTAGTGATTAAATATATATATATATATATATATATATATATATATATATATATATATATATATATATATATATATATATATATATATATATATATATATATATATATATATATATATATATATATATATATATATATATATATATATATATATATATATATATATATATATATATATATATATATATATATATATATATATATATATATATATATATATATATATATATATATATATATATATATATATATATATATATATATATATATATATATATATATATATATATATATATATATATATATATATATATATATATATATACTGTATATATATTTATATATACATATATACAGTATGTATATATCTATCTATATATACATATTATATATATATATATATATATACATATATACAGTATGTCGATATCTATCTATATATACATATATATATATATATATATATATATATATATATATATATATATATATATATATATATATATATATATATATATATATATATATATATATATATATATATATATATATATATATATATATATACATATGTATTCATTTTTGTAACAGGAATTTATCCAATTTTTTATTTTTTAGGGATAGGTGTGAGTATGTGTTTGTATTTTACATACACACACACACAAACATATATACATATATATATATACACTCATATATATGTAATTAATTGTATATATATTACACACATATCTTCTTCTTCTTCTTCTTTTAACACTTTTTTATTATTATATATATATATATATATATATATATATATATATATATATATATATATATATATATATATATATATATATATATATATATATATATATATATATATAATAACTGAATCACGAGAATATGGAACGTGATGAATATATAAATAAAGACAATTCCACGAAGGAAAGAGAAGCAACAGAGTATTGCAAGGCTTTTCGACGTATTGTCCTTTACTTAGCAGACTCGTTTCTCTTTCCTTCAGGGCATTGCCTTCATATATATATATATATATATATATATATATATATATATATATATATATATATATATATATATATATATATATATATATATATATATATATATATATATATATATATATATAAATATATAAGTACTCACACATGTATATATAGTCAATTATATATATATATATATATATATATATATATATATATATATATATATATATATATATATATATATATATATATATATATATATATACATACATACATACATGCATACATACATACATACATACATATATAGTATATATATACATACACATACACACACCACACAATTACATTTTGATCAGCAATGTGATTTATAATATTGATCCCTAGTGAATGTGGCGAGGTGGCAATTGTGTTTACATGTCACATGCAAGTGTGACAGACGACGCGCGTAGGTGGCATTTCAGATGCTCGTGTCCTGTTGACAGAAATGAACTGCTTTGTTTTCAGCCGCTGTACCCTCCACCTTTGTCGAATTTGGTGGGCGTGACCGTTGGAATATTATCTTGAAAATGGGCCCCCGGGATTATCCCAAGCCCTGGCAGTCTCCAATTCCTTGTTTCTTTGACAAATGCGGATTCTGGAACCTCCTTTTACTTGCGGCTAATACGATTTCCATTCAAGGAGGTTGTTTCCACTTTCCCCTGACTTTTGACCGCCATCGTCAATCAAACATTGAATTGGAATCTGTCTGAAGGACAAGGGATAATCCAGGCCCTATTCCCAAGGTAGTATTCCAGCGTTCAGGCCCACCAAACTCAACACAGGTGGAAGGTAAGCAAGAGCAGAAAACAACGACCGGTCATTTCCATCAAAAGGATTCCGGCATCTCACGTACCACCCACGTCTCTGCCATGGAAATACGATTGTCACCTTCCAAATGTCCATATTCGCTAGTGTCCAAAATGTATTGTTGTGTCGTGTAATCATTGTTGCCAAGTTGTCATGGATTCATATATATATATATATATATATATATATATATATATATATATATATATATATATATATATATATATATATATATAGATGCAGTAATGTGTGTGTGTTTGTACATATACTGTATGTATGTATGTAGGTGGTATTGAGATGCACGTGTGCTTTGACAGAAATGACCTGCTTTGTTTTCAGCTCGCTGTACCTTCCACTTTGTCGAATTTGGTGGGCGTGACCGTTGGAATAATTGCTTGTTTCACTGACAATGGCCGATTTTGGAATATTCCTTTATTACTGGCAGCTAATATGATTTTTACTTTTTCCCTGACTTTTGACCGCCATCATCAACCAAACAATGAATTTGAACCTGTCACAAGGACAAGGGATAATCCCAGGCTCTATTCCCAAGGTAGTATTCCAGCGTTCAGGCCCACCAAACTCAACGCAGGTGGAAGGTAAACGGGGTCAGAAACAACAACCGGTCATTTTCATCAAAAAGGATTCCGACATCTCACGTACCACCTACGTCGTCTGTCACACCTGCATGTGCCATGGAAATGCGATTCTCACCTAACAAAAGTCCATATTCACTAGTGATCAAAATATATTGTTGTGTCGTGTAAGCAGCGTTGTCATGGATTCATATATATATATATATATATATATATATATATATATATATATATATATATATATATATATATATATATATATATATATATATATATATATACATATATATATATATATATATATATATATATATATATATATATATATATATATATTATTATATATATATATATATATATATATATATATATATAATATAATTTTCTATCTTTGATATTTTTCTTTATTGAGACATTTTGCTACTGCTCCATTACTTTCACTTATAAGAAAAGTGATTAGCAACGAAGGAACAAATAAAGAAGAGATGGGGTCGAGCATTATTGGTGAGGTTTCCTTTAGGCTATGAATAATCCTGGGTAGGGTGAGTACTTATATTGCCCACTGCAGCGCGTACCATTTGTGGGGACAATGACTAATCGCTTTATAGACTAAGGGCTGTTTCTTTTTGCCCGCACGTGGCTGATTACCATTCGTAATATGGAGACAAGGTTTGAATAAAAGGTGAATGGGGAATAGATAACGAACATAAAAACCCTGCGGAAATTTTAGACTACAGAAAATTGTTAGGGTGTCTAATAGTCTTTTTTTCAATTACCTACATCGCTTAGGCCAAAAATAACAAAAGAATTCCCCACTTGTAGACTGCAAATATATAACCTGCGAGAATAATCTTTACAGGTAAAGGAGAGGCTCAAGGTAAACAATTATACGTCTCCTTTTACCTTTTTAACCTGAATTTATATAAATTATTTACTTTATATGGCACACAAAGATAGTATCATTTTCTCAGTGTAGATTTATTATTTGGCAGCAGCTGTACTAACCAAGAAAAATAAATACCTGCCATTCTTACCGTTTATATGGTCTCTCTCTCTCTCTCTCTCTCTCTCTCTCTCTCTCTCTCTCTCTCTCTCTCTCTCTCTCTCTCTCTCTCTCTCGCATAAACACTTTCCTGGTAAAACGGCATTCCCAGTATTATAGAAGTGTCGGAGATATTTTTTTTTTCTGAATAGCAGTCTTAAAATAATAGTGTAACACAGATAATGAACATCTAAAAAATATGTATTCTACTTGAATAGATAAAATTCCTATCTATTTGCAAGAATGTATAATAAGATATTAGAAGTTATTCCATATTCCTGAAATATAAAATACGAATGACATAAACTAGTAAATATATTAAATCACCCACAGTCCACATAATTTTATAAGTCTATGCGTATGCCTGAATGGTAAAACCAAAGTAGGACCAATGCCAACGCTAGTCTCTTATACAAGAGCTCAGACAGTGTTGATAAATCTGAATTTCTAGATTGCGTATCCCTTGTCAGCTGGGTGTTGATCATTGCTAAAAATATTACCCAGAAATGTGGTTAATATTGCAACCAATATTGTGATTGTGTCTACTTACTCTCAATGTTATTGATGTACAATTAGAAGGAATAAATCATAGGTAAAAATTTTTTTTCTGTCACGTCTCTCTCTCTCTCTCTCTCTCTCTCTCTCTCTCTCTCTCTCTCTCTCTCTCTCTCTCTCTCTCATTTTTTTTTTTGCCCAGCTAATGGAATAGTAAGCGGAACCATAAAAATGATGAACATTCTTATGATTAGTTTTCTGACGAATATACAAATAATTTTTAAATATAATACACAACTGTGATGTAGCTGTCCTTTACGGATTCAAACAGAATTAGAAAATGACAAAAAAAGGAAGACTGTCATCCTCAATCAGTGCAGTGCTTATACCTCTGGCAACACTAAACCCCGATATATAGTACTTATCCTATGTTTATTTATTTGTGTTGTTACATTAATTGCATAATATCTATATCACGGATCGCTACTATCACAATATTATCATATAAATAAAACAGGTTAATTTGCAGCAAAACAACAAATACAAACGCTATTACAATGATTGTTTACGATTTCGTGCGTCTGGTAGCATGCTACGGGTGACTACCGTCTGAAAACCCTCCGGATTGTGGTAAGTGTGAGGTCTCATCTCCGCCGTAATCAAAGGGTTAGCTAATGAAAATGAAAATAATTAATAATTTCCCATATTTTGGTAATCATAGAATCAACTAAAAACGATTATTAAATAAAATTATCTAAAAATGAAAAAAGTCCCGTAGGGTGGGTCTGCCCAGACCCAACTTGCACCAGATAGGGTTAAGAGACTGGCCAGTCTTGGAGGCCTTTGGGCCTCATCCTTGAAGTTCTTGGGCCCTCTCCAGGCCTGCTTCCCCAGCCTGGCAGGATACCTGCCTTCCTCCGAGGAAGCAGCCTCTGGGTCGGACCCTTCCCTTCAAGGCTGCCCTCAAGAGACTGGCCAGCCTTGGAGGACTTTGGGTCTCATCCTTGAAGTTCTTGGGCCCTCTCCAGGCCTGCTTCCCAGCCTGGCAGGATACCTGCCTTCCTCCGAGGAAGCAGCCTCTGGGTCAGACCCTTCCTTCAAGGCTGCCCTTAAGAGACTGGCCATCCTTGGAGGACTTTGGGCCTCATCCTTGAAGTTCTTGGGCCCTCTCCAGGCCTGCTTCCCCAGCCTGGCAGGATACCTGCCTTCCTCCGAGGAAGCAGCCTCTGGGTCGGACCCATCCCTTCAAGGCTGCCCACCCATCCCTTCAAGGCTGCCCTCAAGAGACTGGCCAGCCTTGGAGGACTTTGGGTCTCATCCTTGAAGTTCTTGGTCCCTCTCCAGGCCCGCTTCCCAGCCTGGCAGGATACCTGCCTTCCTCCGAGGAAGCAACCTCTGGGTCAGACCCTTCCCTTCAAGGCTGTCCTTAAGAGACTGGCCAGCCTAGGAGGACTTTTGGGCCTCATCCTTGAAGTTCTTGGACCCTCTCCAGGCCTGCTTCCCCAGCCTGGCAGGATACCTGCCTTCCTCCGAGGAAGCAGCCTCTGGGTCGGACCCTTCCCTTCAAGGCTGCCCTCAAGAGACTGGCCATCCTTGGGGACTTTGGGTCTCATCCTTGAAGTTCTTGGGCCCTCTCCAGGCCCGCTTCCCCAGCCTGGCAGGATACCTGCCTTCCTCCAAGGAAGCAGCCTCTGGGTCAGACCCTTCCCTTCAAGGCTGCCCTTAAGAGACTGGCCATCCTTGGAGGACTTTGGTCCTCATCCTTGAAGTTCTTGGGCCCTCTCCAGGCCTGCTTCCCCAGCCTGGCAGGATACCTGCCTTCCTCCGAGGAAGCAGCCTCTGGGTCGGACCCTTCCCTTCAAGGCTGCCCTCAAGAGACTGGCCATCCTTGGAGGACTTTGGGTCTCATCCTTGAAGTTCTTGGGCCCTCTCCAGGCCCGCTTCCCCAGCCTGGCAGGATACCTGCCTTCCTCCGAGGAAGCAGCCTCTGGGTCAGACCCTTCCCTTCAAGGCTGCCCTTAAGAGACTGGCCATCCTTGGAGGACTTTGGGCCTCATCCTTGAAGTTCTTGGGCCCTCTCCAGGCCTGCTTCCCCAGCCTGGCAGGATACCTGCCTTCTTCCGAGGAAGCAGCCTCTGGGTCGGACCCTTCCCTTCAAGGCTGCCCTCAAGAGACTGGCCATCCTTGGAGGACTTTGGGCCTCATCCTTGAAGTTCTTGGGCCCTCTCCAGGCCTGCTTCCCCCAGCCTGGCAGGATACCTGCCTTCCTCCGAGGAAGCAACCTCTGGGTCAGACCCTTCCCTTCAAGGCTGTCCTCAAGAGACTGGCCAGCCTAGGAGGACTTTGGGCCTCATCCTTGAAGTTCTTGGACCCTCTCCAGGCCTGCTTCCCCAGCCTGGCAGGATACCTGCCTTCCTCCGAGGAAGCAGCCTCTGGGTCGGACCCTTCCCTTCAAGGCTGCCCTCAAGAGACTGGCCATCCTTGGGGACTTTGGGTCTCATCCTTGAAGTTCTTGGGCCCTCCAGGCCCTTTCCCCAGCCTGGCAGGATACCTGCCTTCCTCTGAGGAAGCAGCCTCTGGGTCAGACCCTTCCCTTCAAGGCTGCCCTTAAGAGACTGGCCTTCCTTGGAGGACTTTGGTCCTCATCCTTGAAGTTCTTGGGCCCTCTCCAGGCCTGCTTCCCCAGCCTGGCAGGATACCTGCCTTCCTCCGAGGAAGCAGCCTCTGGGTCGGACCCTTCCCTTCAAGGCTGCCGTCAAGAGACTGGCCATCCTTGGAGGACTTTGGGTCTCATCCTGAAGTTCTTGGGCCCTCTCTAGGCCCGCTTCCCCAGCCTGGCAGGATACCTGCCTTCCTCCGAGGAAGCAGCCTCTGGGTCAGACCCTTCCCTTCAAGGCTGCCCTTAAGAGACTGGCCATCCTTGGAGGACTTTGGGCCTCATCCTTGAAGTTCTTGGGCCCTCTCCAGGCCTGCTTCCCCAGCCTGGCAGGATACCTACCTTCCTCCGAGGAAGCAGCCTCTGGGTCGGACCCTTCCCTTCAAGGCTGCCCTCAATGGCCATCCTTGGAGGACTTTGGGCCTCATCCTTGAAGTTCTTGGGCCCTCTCCAGGCCTGCTTCCCCAGCCTGGCAGGATACCTGCCTTCCTCCGAGGAAGCAGCCTCTGGGTCAGACCCTTCCCTTCAAGGCTGCCCTCAAGAGACTGGCAAGCCTTGTAGGCTTTTCCAATCCTTAAGGCTTGGGCCCTTTCCATGGGAAGGGTCAGACCCATTGCCTTGGAGGAAGGAAGCGGCCTCTGGTCGGACCCTTCCCTTCAAGGCTGCCCTCAAGAGACTGGCCATCCTTGGGGGACTTTGGGTCTCATCCTTGAAGTTCTTGGGCCCTCTCCAGGCCCGCTTCCCCAGCCTGGCAGGATACCTGCCTTCCTCCGAGAAGCAGCCTCTGGGTCAGACCCTTCCCTTCAAGGCTGCCCTCAAGAGACTGGCAAGCCTTGGAGGCTTTGGGGCCAATCCTTAAAGGGCTTGGGCCCTTTCCATGGAAGGGTCAGACCCATAGGCTGCTTCCTTGGAGGAAGGAAGCCTGGGTCGGACCCTTCCCTTCAAGGCTGCCCTCAAGAGACTGGCCATCCTTGGGGACTTTGGTCTCAACCTTGAAGTTCTTGGGCCCTTCCAGGCCCGCTTCCCCAGCCTGGCAGGATACCTGCCTTCCTCCGAGGAAGCAGCCTCTGGGTCAGACCCTTCCCTTCAAGGCTGCCCTCAAGAGACTGGCAAGCCTTGAAATCCTTAAAGGGCTTGGGCCCTTTCCATGGAAGGGTCAGACCCATAGGCTGCTTCCTTGGAGGAAGGAAGCGGCCTCTGGTCGGACCCTTCCCTTCAAGGCTGCCCTCAAGAGACTGGCCATCCTTGGGGACTTTGGGTCTCATCCTTGAAGTTCTTGGGCCCTCTCCAGGCCCGCTTCCCCAGCCTGGCAGGATACCTGCCTTCCTCTGAGGAAGAAGCCTCTGGGTCAGACCCTTCCCTTCAAGGCTGCCCTCAAGAGACTGGCCATCCTTGGAGGACTTTGGGCCTCATCCTTGAAGTTCTTGGGCCCTCTCAGGCCTGCTTCCCCAGCCTGGCAGGATACCTGCCTTCTTCCGAGGAAGCAGCCTCTGTGTCGGACCCTTCCCTTCAAGGCTGCCCTCAAGAGACTGGCCATCCTTGGAGGACTTTGGGCCTCATCCTTGAAGTTCTTGGGCCCTCTCAGGCCTGCTTCCCCAGCCTGGCAGGATACCTGCCTTCCTCCGAGGAAGCAGCCTCTGGGTTGGACCCTTCCCTTCAAGGCTGCCCTCAAGAGACTGGCCATCCTTGGAGGACTTTGGGCATCATCCTTGAAGTTCTTGGGCCCTCTCCAGGCCTGCTTCCCCAGCCTGGCAGGATACCTGCCTTCTTCCGAGAAGCAGCCTCTGGGTCGGACCCTTCCCTTCAAGGCTGCCCTCAAGAGACTGGCCACCCTTGGAGGACTTTGGGCCTCATCCTTGAAGTTCTTGGGCCCTCTCCAGGCCTGCTTCCCCAGCCTGACAGGATACCTGCCTTCCTCCGAGGAAGCAGCCTCTGGGTCGGACCCTCCCTTCAAGGCTGCCCTCAAAAGACTGGCAAGCCTTGTAGGCTTTTGGGGCCAATCCTTAAAGGGCTTGGGCCCTTTCCATGGGAAGGGTCAGACCCATAGGCTGCTTCCTTGGAGGAAGGAAGCGGCCTCTGGGTCGGACCCTTCCCCTCACCAATACTATTTGCTTTCTCTTACCCTACTTTTCAAAACTGACACTTTCTGTCTCCGAAGGCTTCAGACGATTTGAAGCATCTCGGAGATTGTTCTGGACACTTTGAAGCTCGGCGCATGCGCGAATGGCATTTCTCTCGTCCTTCCAGGAGCCGGAGACTGAAGGATTCCAAAATGTCTTCAAGGAAAATCTCGAAGGTTTTAGATCATTTCAACATCGCGATAACCATTACTTGGAGTTCTTTTTCTGGCACATAAACAGCTTCTTTGCTTTAAGGAGTCGTCTTCTATAAACTTATGAGATTCCCTCTTACTGACAATATTGATCATCCCTTCGATTCTTCCTTGCTTCTCCGAAAAGTAATTCTGTGAATCCAAAATCTTTGAAGTAGTTTCTAACACCTCAGGTTATCTACTTTTTCTTCGTCAGCATTCTTCAGTATACCTCCACGCCGATGTCGTCTCTTTTTGTTCCTTCTCTTTCTTAATTAGAGCGAAGAACTGCTCCAAGCGGTAATTTTGGGCATCCAAAATCCCCTCTCAATCAGCTTAGAAAACACCTCAAGTTCTCTACCTTTTATTTCGTATAAATTCTTCAGTTCCTCCGTTCCACTGTCTTCCTCTCTTCTTGATTATTTCCTTTCTTATTTCGAATGAAGAGCTTGCGTCCGTGAGTGACAATACGACTGTAGAGGTGCCGAATAATCGCAGAAGGCGGAACCTCGACTTCATACTGCTCCACGAAGTAGTCCATATTTTCAGCAGTAAACAATTACAGATTGAAGCTATCTGCCATTCTCGTGATGTACTTTTCCCTCTTGAAAATCTCTTTTTAGTCGATCTGCTTCGTCATCCAGTTCATTTTAACCATAAACTTCACCTTCTTTGCTCACATGCTGTCTCTGAAGGCTTCAAGACGTCTTCCTGGAGGATCCCTGAGATGGCCACTGTAGTCCTTGGTGTCAGTGCACCTATTGAGTGATGGCGCTATACGCATGAGCGGAAGAATTCTAAAACGACTGCAGGAAAAACACGAAGATATTACGGCGCCAGGCGACAATGATTCTTTCTTGCAGCAGAAGGTATGAAATTTTCTTGAAAGCTTTATTGCGACGAAAACATCAATATTTTTAAAAAAGAAAGAAATTAAAAATTTAGTGAAAAATCATCATCGTATCCTTTTCTCTCGTCGTATATATATATATATATATATATATATATATATATATATATATATATATATATATATATATATATATATATATATATATATATATATATATATATATATATATATATATACATACACATATATATATATATATAAATATATATATATATATATATATATATATATATATATATATATATATATATATATATATATATATATATATATATATATATATATATATATATATATATATATATATATATATATATATATATATATATATATATATATATATATATATATATATATATATATATATATATATATATATATATATATATATATATATATATATATATATATATATATATATATATATATATATATATATATATATATATATATATATATATGTATATATATATGTATATCTACATATATTTATATATCTATATATATGTATATATATACATATAGATAGGTAGATAGATAGATAGATAGATATCTCCTCCTCCCGACGACGAGGAAAAGGATACGATGATGATGATTTTTCGCTACATTTACATTTATTTCTTTAAAAAAATGCTATTTTCATGGCAATAAAGCTTTCTAGAAAATTTCACCCCGGGGAGGACAAGATCAACTTGGAAATTATTATTATAGATAGATACATATACATAAATATATGTTTATATATAAGTATATATATATTTTATATTTTATATATATATATATATATATATATATATATATATATATATGTGTGTGTGTGTGTGTGTGTGTGTGTGTGTGTGTGTGTATACACTGGTTTGTGCGTCTGTGTGCGTTAATTTTTCCCAATAGTTAAAAATAAGGTGGTCTCAAGAATTTCTGTTTCCTGAAATGGTCATCACTAGCGCCCAGTAATCCAGTCAGCTTCAAGAGAAAAGTGACCTTTTTTGTTTTAACAAGGCTTCTCCATTGCCATTGATCACCTTATTAAGGGGGAGAGAGAGAGAGAGAGAGAGAGAGATGGCTGCCTCCAGCAAGGAATGATTAAGTTTTTTCGCATAGCAGAGTAAGTTATAAATATATAGTTTTTTATGGTACCAGCATCAAATTATAATAGTAGATTTTTGAAGGATACAGAGTAGTTTAAATCGCTTGTCTTATTTAAAGAAAAATTCTTCTTCGGAAAAGAAATAATTTTTTAGATTCTTCAAGAACACTATTAAAGACGCACGGAAAACTTTTCCAATATTCCTGGAAAACCTGTCTACCATATACTTTGGAGGCTTGTATTTCAAGTCAATGGTCCCTGTATGCTTGTCCTGTATGAATTGGATTCATATTCTAAAAAAAAAAAAATAATAGTAATAAAAAAATACTCATAGTAGCATGAGTCTTAAAATGAAGAAGCAAATCCACAGTTGTATATTTATCTTTAAATATATGTACATATACATAACTGTGGAATTGCTTCTCCAATAATAATAATAATAATAATAATAATAAATAATAATAATAATAATAATAATAATAATAATAATAATAATAATAATAATAATAATACTGAGATAATATTAAGCAAACTTTTTACTGATGAAGATGCAATTTTTAATAATTTTAGTAGAACATTTTTTAAACAACTTTTAGAGCTGGCCGTGCTGGACACGACCTTTGCCTTCAGTTTGTATAAACAAACTGAAGGGATGGCCATGGGATCACCATTTGGTCCAATTTTTGCTAACATCTTCATGTGCTCCTGGAGGAGCGCATAATAGAAGAATGTCCCATTAGGTTCCGCCCTCTATTTTATCGAAGATATGTTGACGACACGTTCTCCCTATTTCGTCATGAATGTCATGCAGAGTCCTTTCTGGAGTTCGTCATCCGACAACATCCAAACATAAGGTTCGCTATGGAGAAGGAGGTAAATAACAAACTCCCTTCCTTGATCTTATTATTTCCAGAGGTGACTCAGGTTTTTACACAGGTGTGTATAGAAAAATACATTTACTGGTTTGGGAATGAATTTTTATAGTTCGTGTTTCTTTCATTTGAAACTGAACTCTATTTTAACCCTCCTCCATAGGGCTTACACCCACTCGTCAAACTGGAAGAGTTTCCACGATGAGATATCCTTTTAGTGAAATATTTCAATAATAATTGTTTTCCATCACGACTTTTTCAGATCCCTAAATAAACTGCTACTACAGAAAATGACTCCGGCAACACCTGAATCGACTGTGCCGAAACTAAAGATGCATGCAAGTTTCCCTTTCGTGCATGATGATACTTTTAGGAGAAAATGCACAGCCATTATTCAAAAGAGTTTTCCAGCTTTAAACCTGAAAATCATCCCGAAAAATCCCTTTACAATAGGGTCTCTGTTCAGAGTCAAAGACCGGCTCAGTCCTCTGTTTTCGTCCAGCGTTGTTTACAAGTACACTTGCCTGGGATGTGATCACGGGATATACATATGTGGGATGCACGAGGAGGCTGTTGAAGGTCCGCATAGATTCCCACAGGGCATAAGTCATAGAACAGGTAGCAGGTTATCTAATCCTGAGCAATCAAATATACGAAATCATTCAAAATTATGTAAAACTTATATTGACAGCAAGGATTTTTTCCATCCTAGGCCGAGTGCAGAACAACAACGACTTAACCATCCTAGAATCCATAATTATCAGGAAGACTGTGCCGTCGTTAAATACTCAATCGTCCTCAGTGAAATTGTTTATAGCCTAGTTTGGGCAACTGGTTTTCCTCACTCTGTTTGTACTTATTTATGTTAGTCTTGTTCTTTCTTTCATATAGGTAGGTTGTTTTAAGATTTTAGTGAACTCCTTTTACTCATTATTGACTTGTCTTGGAATGAGGTGTTTTGTTTTAAATATTTTTACTACATAAAGAGCTGTTGCCATTGCATTAATTTGTTATTGATGTTCGCAAATTATATTATATTTTATAGCCTTGAAAATGCGACTTGGAATTCGTCGCGAAACGTCGGCATTGAAAATAAACTGTAGATGATGATGCCTTTCCTACTGCTTCCTTCGTGATGTATATATATATATATATATATATATATATATATATATATATATATATATATATATATATATAATATATATATATATTACTAAAAGGACCTCATTCAAACTGCATGGTATCTATAGATACCATCCAGTTTGAATGAGGTCCTTTTAGTAATTTAGTTAATGCACAGAACAATTGTGTATGTGATAAAGTTAATATATACGTATGTATACATATATGTGTGTGTTAGTGTGTGTATTAACAGATAGTTAGACAAAGAGATAGATGCATAGATAGAAAGATATATATATATATATATATATATATATATATATATATATATATATATATATATATATATATATATATATATATATATATATATATATATATATATATATATATATAATATATATATATATATATATATATATATATATATATATATATATATATATATATATATATATATATATATATATATATATATATATATATACATATATATACATATATACATATATGCATATATATAGTAGGGAGTACGGATAGGAAGAACAGTCAGCTCATCATTGATATATTTATTAATAGGTGCGCTTCAGGATCACCCATATCCCATCTTTTCTGGCTAAAAAGATACAAAAACACTAATTAAAACTGACAACAGAGCTTACAAAATTAAAATGCTTTAAAGATTGAAAAATGACAATGACAAAACAAGAAATAGATTACCTTCAGTAGTAAAGTCCAGAGGATGAAAACTGAATAAGAGTAAACAAGGTTAGCAAGTAAACAAGAAAGGCGGGGGGGGTTACTATAGTACGACCGTTTTAGGAAGAGACTTTGCCCTCTTAAACTGACCATTAACCTTCTGACTTCAAGCTCTCATTGTTTGCGCCTGTTATCAAGCACGTGTACTATAATAGAAAGTTCTGAATGAAGTTTTGTTGTCCCACTTAAATTTTAGATAAAAAAAAATTCAATATATGAAAATGATAGATGCAAGAAATTTGGAAACCTAGATGTGCTTTCATTTTCAGTTTTGTTTATTTGGATGCTGTACTGAGCAATGTTCTTGAGTTACGTCATCTACTATAGTTTTTATTACTGTTCCTTTGCTGTTATCGAAGTCATATAATTGTGATATAGTTTTGAGCTTTTGAATTGTTTTCTTTCGTGTATGCCGTGATCCGTCTTTACCTCCTTGCTGTATCAAGGTTGAATTTTCACTGTGCACCTATAAAATAGCTCATAATAAATATTCTTTAAATATTGTTACACCCATATATATATATATATATATATATATATATATATATATATATATATATATATATATATATATATATATATTATATGTAACAATATTTAAAGAATGTTTATTATGAGCTATTTTATAGCTGTACAGTGAAAATTCAACCTTGATACAGCAAGGAGGTAAAGACGGATTACGGCATGCAATGAAAGAAAGCAATTCAAAAGCTCAAAACTATATCACAATTATATATATATATATATATATATATATATATATATATATATATATATATATATATATATATATTTATACAGTATTAGATTTACCTGTGCTTTTAAAGCACTGTCATATGATACTCATCACTGCTGTGGCATTTCTGTTATATGTAGATTTTTAAAGATATTTCTGCCACTTTCTGTCGAAAAACAGATCTATATTTCAATTTATTTAAATTTCAGTGTTCAACAGGATATCACACAACAAGGGAAAGCAATAAATTTATTTACAATCGAAGTATGAGGAGACATTACTTATGAAGAATCCTCGTCAGAGGATGCTACATCGATAACAAAAGAATCTATATATTTATCAATGCAAACATCTCTTGAAGCGTCATCTCTTTTTATATCTTCGGCATGTCTCACATCATTAGCCCAGTTGTCAGAAGATATGGATTCAATTGCTTCTTTGACCAAAGGAAGCAGGTCTGATTTTTAAAATGATTCTTCTTTGCCACGTATGATTTCACCTGCGCCCATATCAGTTCTGTTGCATTATACTGGCAGTGATATGGAGGCAGCCTAACCACTATGTCCATGATCTCTTGCCAGTCTGTCAATCACGTAATCATTTTCTTTACATGAATGTCTTTGCAACTTTACTAATTTTTTATTAGCCAGTCTTTAACTTCATCCTTTTTGGCAGACATTGTCGGAGGTTTATTAATTCGAACTGAATGATAAGAAGCGTTATCCAACACTATGATGGCAGATGGCCCTATATTGGGAAGAAGCTGGGTTTTAAACCATTTTTCAAACACTGCAGAATTCATCTGAATTTCTAGATTGCGTATCCCTTGTCAGCTGGGTGCTTGATCATTGATAAAAATATTACCCAGAAATGTGGTTAATATTGCAACCAATATTGTGATTGTGTCTACTTACTCTCCAATGTTATTGATGTACAATTAGAAGGAATAAATCATAGGTAAAAATTTTTATTCTGTCACGTCTCTCTCTCTCTCTCTCTCTCTCTCTTCTCTCTCTCTCTCTCTTTTTTTTGCCCAGCTAGTGGAATAGTAAGCGGAACCATAAAGATGATGAACATTCTTTATGATTAGTTTTCTGACGAATATACAAATAATTTTTAACTATAATACACAACTGTGATGTAGCTGTCCTTTACGGATTCAAACAGAATTAGAGAAAATGACAAAAAAAAAAAAAAAGACTGTCATCCTCAATCAGTGCAGTGCTTATACCTCTGGCAACACTAAACCCCGATATATAGTACTTATCCTATGTTTATTTATTTGTGTTGTTACATTAATTGCATAATATCTATATCACGGATCGCTACTATCACAATATTATCATATAAATAAAACAGGTTAATTTGCAGCAAAACAACAAATACAAACGCTATTACAATGATTGTTTACGATTTCGTGCGTCTGGTAGCATGCTACGGGTGACTACCGTCTGAAAACCCTCCGGATTGTGGTAAGTGTGAGGTCTCATCTCGGCCGTAATCAAAGGGTTAAACGAAGAAAGTTACAGCCACGAACGAAACAGTGTGACAATGAGATGCATCTCATTGTGTCACTCTTTACTTCGTGGCTGTAATTTTGTTCATATATATATATATATATATATATATATATATATATATATATATATATATATATATATATATATATATATATATATATATATATATATATATATATATATATATATATATATATATATACTCGTACATAATGTGTTTTATACTTGTGGACTAGTGTATGTATGAATGCGTTGGCGTTCGCACGTACAAAAGAAACAGACATGACGGATTTAATATGTTTGTATTGAAGAGGATTAGTAAACGATATCTATATTTCTATGCAGGATAAAGCAAGATTTTAATTAATTTAATCGTAGAATGTAAAAGGGACAAACACTTTCGTGATTCAGTCTAATTGAAACCTTGACCGAGAGCAATTACAACCAGCAACCCAGCTCGTAGGCGGGCTTATTATTGGCTGATTGTAGCGAAGGCTAATCAGTGTAAAAGCTCTAGTGACAATAAGGGATTTGATTTGAGACTGCGTCCTGAGGTTTTTATTCGGTATTTTAAATTTTTTTTCAATTTTTCTACATGTAATGAAAAGTTTTCATGCTTGAGTTTGTATTCATGTTTATTTAAATTATAAATTTCGATTAAACGGGATGCCGGTTCAGAGGAGTTATATTTTCGTAAAGGAATATATAAATATGTATCCCTCTAGCAAACTAGAACCACTCTGAACCAGATTCATGTTTAATCTAAATTTCATATATATATATATATATATATATATATATATATATATATATATATATATATATATATATATATATATATATATATATATATATATATATATATATATATATATATATATATATATATATATATATATATATATATATATATATATATATATATATATATATATATATATATATATATATATATATATATATATATATATATATATATATATATATATATATATATATATATATATATATATATATATATATATATATATATAACATGTATACATATGCATATATATATATATGTGTGTGTGTGTATGAATGTATGCATGTACAGTATGTACCCCGCTTACTCACACGACTTGGCACCGTCTGACTTTTACCTGTGTCCTAAACTTGGTCATCATTTTGAAAGTAATAAAATCATTTAATCAGCTGAAGAGTGACTGGAGACCCGGGATGGAATATTCTCGTACTACAGAATAGCTATGGTTGAGAGTTGGTAAACCAAGCTCACTAAAGCTGTGAGACACATGTTAAGAAATGATATATTCTCGTAGTACAGAATACCAGTGGTTGAGAGTTGGTAAACCAAGCTCACTAAAGCTGTAAGACACATGTTAAGAAATGATAGAAGGACTTTCCTACTCTGATGCTTTCCAAAAGATAACTACTTTTTGACCGACCATCGTCAGAGAGAGATAAAGAACCAGCATAAAAGATTCATAGTCTGATGACCAGTATCTTGTCGCAAGCTTCCTATGGTACATCCTCAGAAGATGTTTTGAATTTCCACAGATGTCTTTTAGGCCAAAGCTTGGCGAGTATAGGTTTGCATCTACTGTCGTGAATGGACTGAGCTAGACCTGACACGGGTAAAAACCAAGAATATTTAGTCATTTCAAGATTACTGTGAATGTCGGCGGTAAATGGCTTTAAAATGAGCATTATGTCAGAAAAAAAACGAGTTTAACAAAAAATACAACAAGCAGAAGTTAAAAGAAAATAATTTGCTTCTAAAATTACTACATATAAAGTTAGAAGACGTAATAGTTTGCAATAATTCCCTTTTCTCTTTCAACGAGAAACAAACGGAATTTGCAATGGTTTGTGAGACCCAGCTTTTAGCGAACAGAAAAATGAATTCGCTACCGGTGAGGATGGCCAAATTCCATTTCCGGTGACTGGTATAATTTCAGAATGACAGTTACTTCAGAACATTATACGTATGCGTCGTGTCATTCCATATTCCAAATAAAAATCTTACTGGTAAGATAGAATTCATTACGGCCGGAAATATGTAAATAACTACACACATACAAACACCGTAATACCGTTTCAAAAGCAAATTTATCAGGCAGTCTCCTAAACTGTTAAATTATTATGTTTCAATATGAATAGAGACAAATACGCACATGTGAATTATAAAGCCAAGAAATCAGGCGGAATGAATCTTGTTCAAACGAATTTTTCATAATCATTTCAGGAAACAATTCTCATTGCGAAATTAGAAAAAAATGGCCAATATTGGGTTCGCTGTTATTAGGTCGGAATTTCTGCAATTCGAGCCAATTTTCGCTTATTGCCTTGACTTGCGTGGCGTTTTCACTTTTTATTGAGAGTAATAAAGAGACGTAAATGTATGTCCTGCAGCTCATATTAGATTTTCTCCTTATGGAACTAGTCATGAACTTGTATTTCAGTAAAAAAAATAAATTTGGAATTGTCTTATACAGTTTTATATGAATTATATAATGGAGTCAATGAAAAAAGTGTTCAGTCTTTTGTCTGTGATGTCAGTCTGCAAACAATGCAGCGATCTATCATTAATAATTTGTCAGTGGTACCTGACATTTAATTGTTCACTTGCTAATAAGAGGCACATTGGTTACTTCTGCTTAATTCTGTGTACATATGTTCATATCCATTAAAATGATAACTGCAATTACTTGTGTTTTGCGTTTGCTCCAGCTATTTCTATCGAAAGTTTCTTCCTCCGCGAAACCTTCTCCAAATCCCCCTTCACTTTCTACGCTACTATAATCGGATACATCAAACGTCACAAAAGTATTTCAGAGTAAATCTCCTTATTGAAAGCCGTATGAATGTGCTTAATAACTCTAGGTTCAATCAGCTTGTTCAAATTTTCATGTTATTCTCATCCGAAATTTGGTATACTCTTGATTCCCTCAGTGTTACCCGGATCATCTCACACGACCTTTCATGCGTCATAATCCGGGCTGCAATGTCTGTCTCGGACACTTTGCCATAATAAAAATCCTTGCTCATTGCTAGTTAACCCTTTACTTCTCTCTTCTTCCACTACTTCTTCTTCTTCTCCGTCTTTTTTAAATCTATTTCTCCCGCCATTACATCTCCTTCGGATGGCAGGAGCAACATAAACCGTCTCGGTGGAAAAGCCTCGTAAAAGAGTGCGCCTTTTCAAGCCAATTTGAAGGGCAATTTTCTCCCGGCCATTTCGAGCTTTTTCCCCGCCCGAATTTCAGCTCTCCTTTGCATGTTACACACCTGGCTGGCTCTTGCCTCGATAAATAGAATCAAAATTTACTCTGTGAGATTAGGCGCAATTTTACTTTCGGTTAACTCGTATTAGTCTACTCGAGAACGTAACAAGTTTCTCAAATTTCGGTTTATGGCCAAGAATGTGCTCAGCGTTCTGTAACAGGCTCGCAGTGTCGTTTTGAGTAATATACGCACTCATGTAGACGATTCCCGTAGCTTGAAATTGTTCTTTCTTTTTTGTATTAGCATTTATTCTTTAAAGATTTCTTTTTAGGATATTACATCTATCCATTTATCCGGACAGATAGATTCATACATACATTACACACACACACACACACACACACACACATATATATATATATATATATATATATATATATATATATATATATATATATATATATATATATATATATATATATATATATATATATATATATATATATATATCTATGTACATATATATATATATATATATATATATATATATATATATATATATATATATATATATATATATATATATATATATATATATATACATTTTTTTATATATTATACAGGGTGTACCAAAAGTTGTCTCTTCCCAATTTCAGCAAGCTCTTGTGTGATGTTTCTGGTGTCCTCTACCTCATGGATGTTCGACAGGCTATCTACCAACCACGTATTCATTTTCTTCGTTGTTACCCTTCCAAGGACATACCAGCTCCAACGAGATACACGATGTAACAGTGACAAATGGCTGGGATGAGATGAGACGTGTAAAGTATCCAAATGATCTTCGTTGTAAACTGTTTACCATTAACTAAATTTTGATAGTTTAAAATTTCATTCCTATTTATTTCTGTTTGGAGGAATTGTGAAATGGACCAAGACTGTGACATTTAGATGAAGCGCTGTCAGTATATTTAAAGACAATCTCGTCCATGATTCTAAATTACTAGCAGAACATATATCGTACACACCAATAGGCCTCAGGCATAAAAAAATCATTGTTAATTATAGCCACTAATGTAATTTTATAAAAATCCCCATGAACCTGTAGACTCCTGTCACATTCTAGACGCATTTCAGTCGTTGGGAAATAATCAATTTTATCTTTAGTATTTTTCAGTTCTTCCATGGCTGTCATAAGCTTATTGTTGTCCATGATGCTATTTACTTGGGTCTGATCTTTTTAGTTAAGGGAAAATGAAAGTTAAATGGTGCCAAACCTAAAAAACAGGCTATTTGAATATATTTTTACGCAATGATGTAACGAAACGACTTTAACAATCCTTGACCTGTGATGAAAGCAGTGTCGAAACAGTAATCTTTTCCAGACATGTTGACTCACTTGCTCAATCGCTAAAGCACATTTGCTTAATACTGGCCCATAACGACAATTTTTTAACTACTAATTCAGTTGGACTTCCCCTTTTTCCATCGCTGAAAAAAAATGTGGAGTGGCTTGCTGGCACTGAAATAGAACTTGATTTTCTGGTAGTGCTTCCTTTGTTTCGAGTATTGTTGGATTCGTCGTCATTTTGATGAAGACGTTCTTTTCATAAGTTACATTGTTCCAAACCCAAGTTCATCAGCAAAAGATTCTCTAACCACGGGATACAATTCAGTGAGTTAGTAGCTTCGATGTTAAATGAGCACAAGTGTCTATATTACCAGTGGTGTGCACACAAATCGAATTAATTATAAATGCCACTAAGTTATGGATTTTGTTAAATGATGCTGTTTCATGCCGAACGTCTGACTTTTATTCTTTGCAACGAGAATGTGTCATCATCCTCGGAGATATCGTGCAATTGAATATGTCAGAATTTGAGAAGTTCATCAAGTGTAGCTGGGAAATAACAATATCCAATAACTTCCGATTAGGCGCACATATGGAAAGCTAGGAGACTGCTAATAACTTATATAAAAAAAAAAAAACACTAAAACGAAATACGAAATAGTAAACTACTCTGCAGTCCCTGAGTCAATTTTACTTGAAAAGAAATTCCCGCACATCTTTTCTTGCACTGCAAATCCGAGCAGCCCGAGAACCGAAAAGTACGAACGCACGCACATTCCCCTTTAAAAACTGTACGAGAGTCTTCCCTGGATAGCGCCACGGAATCTAATTTTGCGAGAGGGATTGGGCTTTATAGGCGTCCCTTTATTGCATCAAAAACTGCGACTGGCATACCAGAGACAATGCTGTGCGAGGATTACTCAATTTCTTAATGCTGTCTTCCCGTTAGAGGCTGACTGCCAGAGCTGGTTTTCCAACCGACTCAGCCATTTCGTCTAAGGAATTTCTTGGGATAATCCGCCCACGCTGCTCCGGAATTTTGCGTATTACTCTGATCTATTCATCTTCATAGTCCCTTTACTTGCTCCTTTTGTTTGTGTGTGTGTATTTTTTTCTTTTTGAGTTGACGGTAAAGATATGAACCAGATATCAGTTAAGCTTCTAATTGGCCGAAGCATAAGAATTATAATTTCAGGGAGTAGTGAGCAGTATGAAATTTCACCAATCACGGTTAGGTTCGATGATATCGGCTGAGCAATTTTATCATCAGCTCTGAAAAAAAATAGTATAGTTGTTTGTGTTATGAGAACCTCTGCCGAGACGATTTATTCATTCACGCTTATCTCAAGTTATAGTAAAAGAAGAGATGCAGAATTCATGCCTCATCAGAGATAAAAAGTGTTACTGAATCTTATAACAAATCCTACCGGTCTCTTGTAAGCGGAAAAGGATTATCAAGAGGACAGAAATCCAATAGAGTAAGCATTCTCGGAGTTTGATAACCGACTTACAGTCAGAGCAACTTGAACATTCCCTTCTTGATATTGTTATTTTTTCAGTATGTGTAATAATCGCCTACCTCTATAATTGACAAACTTTACCATATGTTCGCAGGAATTTCCGTTATTAAACTTTTTATACTAATGTGGAGACTTTTTTTCTTTGAGTGCTTAGATTTATACTGATTTTGTAGTATATGAGTTGCATTTTTAAAGAATTTAGTGTTCTTCAAGGGAATTTTAAGCTGACTCTACTTAACTAATCCAAGGTAATCGTACTTCCTCGAATGTTCTAAATTGTATGATTATTGTTAATGGAATATTTTCACTTCACGATATTTACATATTTCTCAGCAAAAAGCAATGAAAAATCAAAATACGGTCTTCTTGGATAACGGACACAAAAATAATGATCAAACTGCATGTGTGGAAGAATAAAGGAATTTTAAATAACGAAGTTTTAAATCAAATTGTCTGATATCTAGGGATGTTGAAACATCAAATTATAGTCAGTGAATAGAAGTACGGATAGGTTCGTCAGGGAGTGTGTACATATAAATATATATATATATATATAATATATATATATATATATATATATATATATATATATATATATATATATATATATATATATATATATATATATATATATATATATATATATATATATATATATATATATATATATATATATATATATATATATATATATATATATATATATATATATATATATATATATATATATATATATATATATATAAAATATGTATGTGTGTATATTCCTATCAATAGTACTAACAAACAAACATATATATAATATATATATATGTATATAATATATATATGTATATAACAGGTAAAATGTCTGTAAAATGTGTATGCACTTACCTGTTTGTACTCATTCCTATCAATAGTTTTCAGAACTGGCAGTAGAAGGACAATCCGTGTCGCCACAGCTGCAACAGAAACTCGTGTGATAGCGACAGCTGCGACCTGACGAAGTTTGCTGTTTCCTTGTAGTTGCCTGAGATGCTTGAATTCGGATTTCCTGTTTACTTCAACTTTCGATCTCTATTTCACTATTTTAATTTAATTTCCCCTGCAAATAAAAACTATTTTCTTGTACTTCTTCGTACTTCAACTTTCACTATATATCCTACTCTTGCTCTGTTTACGAAGTAAAGTGTTTGTGCATAATTATATGCATGTGTGTGCGCGCTTATAAATTCATATTTTCACATTTCATCCTGCATCACTCGCCTCCTCCCACCTGTAACGTCAGCTGCCCAGATAACGAACTCGGCAGCATTTTTGCCGTCATAAAAGCGGGGGCTGCCACCCAAACGCTGTGTGTGATGTTGCAAAGTAAAGGAAGAGTTTACCCAGGTCCATTGATGTTGCTCCATTATACCCTAATGGCGAATAACAATGGGGAGGAAGCGTTCGCTCTGAGGATGATTTATTGTTGCTTCCCTTTCATAATTTCGCTCGTGCACGGACAGACGACGCTCAGACGAGGAGGTCGTGGTTCGTGCCTCTAGGTAATATTTAGCTGGTGACCTGCCTTCCGTTACTTTTAGTTGAGTTATGTGTTGTACTTATTTGAAATTTGGTTTATCTATTTGATTGTTTTCATTTTTACTTGACTACAAGTTCGGCTTATTTCGTGTTTTACTCGTTTGCTTTGAATAGCTTATCTTTTGCCACATTTCTGTTGTTATATTGAAGCACATTTAGCTTAGCATATGCTATTTCCTTTCCTAGTATACTTTTGAAATGTATCGAATTTCACCATTGATGAACTTATCAATTATAATTCCCCTTGAATGTAAGTTATTCCCGTAGTATAGTGGACTGAATATTAAACGGTATTGTAATTTGATATATATATGATTGTAATAAAATGTTTTCTTTCCAAGAATGTTATCTGAAAATTTTACAAAAATAAATGCAATTAATCAGCTGTAGTAATCATACTCTTTGTGCTGAAAATTTGGCAGGTATTTTCCTATTGCTGGTTATGCAACCGATTTCCTGCACAGACACAAACACACACACACATATATCTATATATATATATATATATATATATATATATATATATATATATATATATATATATATATATATATATATATATATATATATATATACATAATGTAAGTAAATATAAATATAATAAATAATATGAAAGGTCATTCAACTGTAGCAAGCATACTCAGAGGAACTCCGATGTGCAGTTTTATTTTTAACGGTAAAAAGACGAAGTCACCGTTCTGAATAAAAGACATAATTAACAAATACAGGATCAGTATACGTTCACATGAAAACTTACTAAATTAATATCTTTATTAGCTTTGCGTAAGCCCAATAAAAGTAAAGCAATTTAAAGCCCTTCCCACGTATTTTATTTAAAAAAAAAAAAAAAAAACTATTCAATAGCTGGAGCGTTTGAAAGGTCATTTGACGCCACTTGAGCAAAATCTTCAAACAGCATTCCATAAACATAAGGATTATCCTCATAGCGGGAACTCCCAGTCTTCTTATTGGCTTTAGCACTCTTAGTTGTGATTGGTCGTTGCCCACTTGAACTACCAAAGACTTTGTTTACTATTCTAGCTGCTGACGTCCTAAAGTAGTTGCCATGTGTTGCATTCTAATCCTAAAACATGTTAAAAATCAAGTAGTGATGTTGTATAGGGATGATATTAAGATATTTAATTCCTTGTTTTACAGTATTTAATCATACATATCAAAATGTTTGACTCAAAATAAGGCAGGATAACAGAAATAAAACACTATACATAAACTCCTAGACGTTTTTTTATGAATGAACACAACCAAGCAGCTGTGGTGAAGTCACCATATGAATATTTGTTCCATAACAGATATTAAAAGACATTTGTATTAAGCAGCGGCTTATTATTAAATTATATATCGTTTAAAATTGTTGAAATGAAATGGAAAAGGAAATTAATCAAATAAAATGCAATAGTTTCAAAGGAATATCTGACTAGGATCTGGACACAGTGCAAGATGTCAGCATAACCTAGAAAAATATTGTTCCTAGCACCTTTCCAGTGCAAAAAAAATTTAATGATTGCAGTGAATAAAAAGTCATTAATTATTTCATTTTCATCTTATATTCTAAAGAATATGGTCTATTGTATTCTAACGCCAGATACAAAAGAAGTCGGGTATCATAATTATTAAAACAGGGTTAAAATACTTGTCTGTTGGTGTGTTATGGCAATGATCATATGAAGTAATCAACAGCAGCTCGCAGACACTCGATTGTATGACGTCGTTATGGACAACAACCAATCAGAGCTGGAGATGATTGTGATAGCCAATGAGAAGGCAGATATTTCCCGTTTAAGGATGGTGTTCTCGCCTTTAGGCCTTGCTGTTTGAAGGGTTGCTCAAATCGTAGTGCCTTACTTTCAAACGCTCTAGCTGGGATTTATTGTATAGTTGGTTGTTTTTACCCCTTTTCATTTTTTGCAAATGAATTATTACTTAAATGGAAATAAACCAGATAGAACTTTAAGTCTTTTATTTTCATTAAAAATAAAGTTGATCTTATGCCAACACGGAGCCTTGCGCAAAGACATCCGGTAAATGGGAAAAGAAGCCTTACGTAGAAATGACGACCAAGAACACCCAACAGATTTTAAGAAAAAATTGGAGGTTCGTTAACATTAAACTGGATTATGCCAGGACGCATCATTTCCCTAAGCCAGCCAGTGAGTGTGTGGGTATGTGATGGGGAGTAAGAGGCCTGGTGTAGACCTCTGGATTCCCCTATCCAACAGAAATATAAGGAATTAGTTATTTAATGAATATATTTTTAGGTTCTCCATCAGTATCAGATCTAGAGAGGGCACAATTTATCTAATAATATAGCATTTAATACTGTTTAAGTATTCTCTCTCTCTCTCTCTCTCTCTCTCTCTCTCTCTCTCTATATATATATATATATATATATATATATATATATATATATATATATATATATATATATATATATATATATACATACGTGTGTGTATTTGATGTACATATATATCTATATATGTATAATGTATATATCAATTCCATGAAGTCGACTGCTTTAGTGGCATCAAAAAGTTTCTTGCGTGAATCTTCATATCACTAAGGCCTTTTGCGATATTCATGCGTCACTTTCCGTTGAAGAACATGTAAAAGGTTTTACTTCCATTTATTTTCTTCCCATTTTCTGACGCTTGTTTCGCCACTCCGTGACATTTTTAAATGACTACTGCCTTCCAATCTGTTATTATTATTTATGATTGATCTAGCTTTATGCCAGTACGGACTCTCGCTCACAGAGCAGCCTGTAAGTGTCATTCAATGGTTTGAAGTGACGAATGGTCGTGGATAAAATAAGTAAAAAATTGATGGTTTGCAAGTGAAAAATGGACATGTGAAATAAAATTTCAACAGGCAGGAATGCAAATCCTTTAAAGCCCTAGGTGGCCGTCAGTAGGAGAGAATGAGTGATAGCAGCGAGTCTTGGCGAGGAAAACTGAAAAAAAAAGATCCTAAAAAAAAAATAATAATAATAAAAGCTTTAAAATAAAACTCTACGGGGAATCCGTACCGTATTTCACTTCCTTCGAAAACAAAATAGCATCGATCTTTAGCTGTAGGGACCGATGGAGAAAAGAAAAATTATCAGTAAGAGAGAAAGTGGTTTTGTCTCCTTGACTGAGGGAACGCGTGTGGTTGTGTTTGTCTCTCGAGGAGGACTGTGTGCCGTCAGAGTGTTTAATGGCACTCGGCCTGTGTTTGCCCCTCAAAGAAGGACTCTAGAATGTAAGTGTATAATTATGTTTTGTTTTATATCTCCCACAGCAAGGCGATGAAAGGAAAGAGGTAACAGGTTACGTGGAAGACAGAGCGACAGTTGAAGGATTCTGTCGTTGGACTTTAGGCTGCCTAACAAGGAAAGGAAAAGCGATAGTGCCAATCAAGTGATTAACAACTACCCTATTGTTGCACGCCGAGAAAATCTTCGTGGCCGTAAGTGCCGTAACGTTGTTGAACTTTGTCGAGAATAAATCTTTTAAACGTTTCATGAGTTCCAGTGATAAATAACCTTGCCCTTTTATATCGCTGATAGCCTCTTCGAATTTGCACATGAAACATCTGAGCTCATCACGAGCCATTAGTACTTTCAAACTATCCTTTGCCCGTCCAGAAGGGATCTGGTACTGAGGAATACAGATATAATGGAACTTTGAGGTCGGAGGTTTGGGATCCGGCGTGGCTGTGGGCGTTGGCTGCTCGGTTAGTGTCTCTTACTCTCGACACTAAATTAATTCTACTTCGTCTGGTTGTCCTGTTTCATTTCGTGGATCTTGGGTTGCAACTGACTGGGGTGACGGAACAGATAATTGGTAGATTTGATATTGTTTTGAAATATGCAATGCTAGTTAAACTAGCATGATGAGGATCAGATCGGTTGGAGCACTTTGGCCTTGTCTCATACTGCAAATGGCACAAATTATGGGGCATCTGCAACGGTCCTGGAAACGGCCATAACTATGGCAACGGTAACCCCTGAAAGGCTCAGGAGTGTATTCCCACATCCTAAGCCTCGGAACTGGTACTCTGCAGATCGCTTATGTTTTGTTTTATCCCTCCGGGCTTCGATAATATGTTGGAGCTCCAAAAGAGGGCCTAATGGGACCTGTATTGGGCAATTTGCAGTGATGCCTTGTTCAAATTTTTATTTGGGTTCAGTATTTTTAAATCAGTGTTGGCCTTCAGGATGTCTACTCTCGCTGTGTCCTTAGATGTGAGGGTAAATTCTCATCCGTGATTAAGTCGTGCAGTAATGTTGATGCCTGCTGATGAAAGGGGAAACGAAACTGCCTTGACGCAGATGACAACCATAATGTTCCAAGAATTGTTGACTTTGGAACTAGCCCTCAGACAAGAAAGTCTGGCTATATTATCATACATATTCACCTTGACAGTGAGGACAGCAGCACGGAACATTGTCAGTATCTTCAACCCAGGACCAACACAGGACCCAAGGAGTGCAGACACCCCAGAAAAAGCTGTTTGACAATGACATCGTAAATAAAATAGTGGTGTGCACCAACAAAGTAATTCCAAGAATGCCTGCCAAGTAGTTACCACAAGGCCGATAACAGGAAGACACAACATGGGTGTAAGACCTGTGGGCGCCCTGTGTGCCCAGACCTCATCGTCCCTGTCTGCGAGGATTGCTCACAATAATATACTGTACGTGTGAACTTTGAAAACCAATAACTTGACTGTTCATTTGCAAGGGAAAATAACTTCTATAGCACATACATCTTTCACGAATTACCAGAAAATCCCCCCATAAGTTATTTGACATTTTCGATGGTAAAAATATCAAACAATGATTTTTTGTTTGCTCAAACGTAGTCTTGGGACTCTCAAAACAAAAATCTAATTATAAAGAAAGGAACAAAATTCTGAGCAAACAGGTAATTTTTTTGACAAAAAAAAAAAAACACCATTTTTGACATTCTCCCATATAATATCCACGGCTGCCAGGACATTGTGCTTCCAGGAGCTGAAGCCCCTATGACCTGGGTGTTTGTGGGTCATCAGTCAACTCTTTATCTCCGGCCCTTTGCATTCCTGATTTTTTTAAAAATAGACATATAGTAAGATTGTATGTATTCTTGAGTTACCCCTAAAGTCATCAGTATGCCTAATTTTCTTTTGTTTTAAATAGGGAGGGAAGTGGAACTAGAGAATCTGTATGCTTCATTTAATTTGTCAGATTTGTTGAATTTCAATTCTAACTATGGATTTTGAATTTTCCAAAATGGAATAAGATTTACTTCAAAATAATGCTAGTACTGTTAACTATCACGACTTTAAGCACCTTTGATTTGTCTCCGTCTTGGATGGCGGAAGGTGAATGAATGAGATTTACTGAGGCCGGGTGTGTAGAGGAAATAGGCTCCGCCCACAAAAGTTACCTGACGACTCGGCCGGACAACTCAGCCAACAACATGTTGTTAGTCCTACACAATTTTGGCGATAAGGCACGCTGTCAGATCGTGTATGAGACCCTGTAAAATCTTGTGCAAGGAGGAAATGCGTTAGTTTATATCACAAGATCGTCAACTGTATTCATGATGGGCGGGGCTTATGAATTCCCATTTTCTCTCTTTACGTGCTGACTGCGTCGTAGCCACTCAGGACTACTCGAATTCTTAAAAAAACGTTGTTTGCATTTTAGAACATTGTTTTTTCCTTCGAGATAATTATTTGAACAGGTATATAAATTGGTTTAAAGTGATTGGAAAATAATATTAGATTTTATAACCATATCTGTCACAAAAAATAAAATAGTTACTTGCTACCTCCCGGCGCCTTTCTCAACATGGTAACAAGTTGGTAGCTTTTTTGTGAAAAAAAAAAATCTCGAATAATTTATGTTTTAAGAGCATTTCTTTACGTCAAATCGATTTTAAATTATTGTATATAGAATTTAAGACTTTATGGAAATAAATGTATAAATAAAGATGATTTATATTTGGAAAAAATAATGTTTATGCTTCGACTCGTAGTGATATATGGCAACGATTTCTTTCATGTAGCAGTGCGAGGAGTTAATGACGTCACCAACAGCAAATTTCCTGCCTAAAAAGCTGGAACTCCGTAGGGTTCCTCCAGTTTATGCGCTGCTGTCTGCCGTTTATTCCGGCATCCTCTTTAGCGCTTGAATAATAATAATAATAATAATTATTATTATTATTATTATTATTATTATTATTATTATTATTGATTGTTGTTGTAAACATTGAACTGAATAATAAATAAGTAAATAACTAACAATTAGGATTGCATGCCAACAAACTGCACACACACTCACACACAAACACACACACACACACACATATATATATATATATATATATATATATATATATATATATATATATATATATATATATATATATATATATATATATATATATATATATATATATATATATATATATATATATATGTGTGTGTGTGTGTGTGTGTTATATATATGTAGTTAAAATAGTTTTTTATCTAATTTGCAAGCGTACGTCTCTACTCCTCTCATCATACAAAATTTACAAAATTTTCGTTTATTAACATTATACTGGTATTATACAAGGACGGTCTCCTTGCTCACAAAGCAGCCCAGCCCGTAAGTCCGTCTGAAGATGGCAAATGGAAGCAAAAGCTCCAGCCCGTAAGAGTCTCGTCTCTCTCTCTCTCTCTCTCTCTCTCTTAACAAATTATTGATGGGGGGAAAAGAAAATCTATTTTTATTTGGAAAAACGGTTAATTTTACCTTCGACTGGATGAACTATGCTGTCAGTCTATTCAGTAGAGTTCTTGGCCTGTGTTTTCTCTTTCCATTTAAACTGAGGCCCAGAGTTGGTACAGTTAGTTTAGACATTTATGGAGTATCCTTCGTGGACATTAGAGCAGAAGGATAGGAGGGAAACTGCAGTTCCTGACATCAACTTAAGGACCTGGTAGCCATAACTAATTCATTTGCCTTAATTTTCCCAACTTAATTTGTCTTCAAAATTAGGCTTCTTGCTCATTTGTGCTCTTTTAAGACTGTTGCTAGATATTTTTTTTACCTTGCTTTAACCCCCTTTCAAATTTTTCATTGACTGTTCATTCAGTTACGGATAGGGTGATTATAACCACTTATTTATTAATAAGCTGTAGGCCCCGTTGCTAAGTAACCAATTGGTTCTTAGCCACTTTAAGTAAGTCTAATCCTTCGGGCCAGCCCTAGTAGAGCAGTTAATCAGCTCAGTGGTCTGGTAAAACTAAGGTATACTTAACTTATTTATTACCAATGCAAGGGTCCTACATAATATCCTGTCCATAAACCGCGTCAAATGGTTGAGAGGCACAGGGACTCTGGAATAGCTTCATAAACTCCAAATCAAGGCTCCCTAGACCACTTGTCTTCAGCGTGCTTTTGAATGACTAGTTTTACCACCCAAACACTCACTGTGAGTCACGATAAGAGGCAGAGGATAAAGATTTATTATTAATTCCTTCGGTTCACCACTAAACTGATTGCTTGTGAAATTTTAAGCACTGACTTTAAACAAACGTTTCATCATTCCAAAGTAGGCTACATTATTTTTGTATTCATTTAAATTTAAACTTTTTGGTATAATCTCCTCTCTCGTTCATTATTTTTCCTTTTCTCAGCCATACTCGTTGAAAAATTGATAAGTTTGTTCTCGATATTAAGCAGGAAATATGTTTAATCAATACTGTTTACAGAAAAGAGAGATAATTACATCCCCGAGAGTATTGTGCTTTCTGCTTACATAGTAAACGATATGTAGAAAGGAATATAGGTAATTAAAGATAATAAATGCTCGAGTAATCTGAGGGCCCTGCATATTGGTCAAATGTGGTTATTTACCTTGAACGTAAGCTGAAAGTATGTTGATCTGTATGCTAGTTTTTAAGTACAGCAAGGTATCAATTGTAGTATTAGGAAAAAAAGCTGTCAATAGTGAAGTAATTTGTTTTAGCGGTATTTTGCTTTCCACAATGCTTTTTTAAATGTATATATATAAATAACAGCCTAAAATAACTTCTCTCTGTTCGCCCTTCAGAGTCATCTCACCCAATGTTTATTAACCCTGGTACACAGTCACGGGGTATAAATAAGCCGACGCCATTTATTTTTATGCTCACTAAGTGGCCCAAGGCCGCAGTGTCCTGGCCTTCCCAGTCACTTCATACGGCCATCAGCTACTGTGGTGGAAGGTAATGTCTCCGGGTTATCTTGCTTGTGGTGCTGTGTAGAGTGGGATTCTGGTAATTTTTACCTCAGTATAGTGTTGACCTTCAAATATGTGTTGGGTAATTTTTACCACAGAGCAGTGTGAACTTACAAATGTGTGTAGGGTAATTTTTACCCTAGAGCAATATAAACCTACAAATATGCAGTTTGGACTCATGAAACATGGTGGTGTAACTTTTGGCCAACGGCAATGAAAATTCGTGTTATTTATTTTTGCTGTATTTTCTTATTATTATATATATATATATATATATATATATATATATATATATATATATATATATATATATATATATATATATATATATATATATATATATATATATATATATATTCAGATTTTAAATCTCCCCTTTTCAGTGACTAATGTCTTTCACAGGTCTAATATGGCAGTACAAAAATTAACCACTTTCATTTCCTTTTTTTTTAATCTACATGAAAGTGAACTGGATGAACGGGAAAATGAAGCGATATATGACTCGGATGATGGCAAAGATTATGAGTCAACCCTGTCATCTGATGAGGACACTGTGGAGTTTTTGGAAGGAAATTCTCAGAGTGGGGCAAGAAAGAAAGAAAGAAAGACATACGTCAACGCCGTACATGCCACTTGTTACCAAGTAAGTAGACATGCTGCCCCATTCTTCTACCACTAGCCCCCAACCCCAGGATGTCTCAATGGCTTCTCCCTCACCAGTTTCCACTCACAGTGCCTCTGCTTCTACCCACCACCCGGCCTCTAAACCTAGTACCTCTTTTGACCCTTCTCCGTAGGGGGTTTTTGCAGTCAGTACACCTCACGCGGTGCATTGTAGGCATTACCTAAGATTCTTTGCAGCGTCCCTTCAGCCCCTAGCTGCATCTCCTTTCATTCTTTTTACTGTACCTCCATTCATATTCTCTTTCTTCCATCTTGCTATCCAGCTTCTCCTAACAATTGTTTCGTACTGCAACTGAGAGTTTTTCCCCCCTGAATGATCTCTTGGGTCCCAGCGCTTGGCCTTTGACCTAAATTATATATTCTATTCTATTCTATTCTATTCTGCTGACCCTCTTTCTGGACAATCTATGAATCCAACTGCTCCTGCTGTTACCACCAATGAGCCCCAAGCTGTCCCAGGAGTTCCTCCTGTTGCCCTAGGTGTGCCTCCTTGTACCTGCACATGCCTCCTTCTGATGAAAGGGAAAAACGAAGTTGCCTTGCTGCAGATGACAACAATCTTCCAAGAATTGTTGACTTTGGACAAGCAAGTCCAGCTTTAAGTGGAATTGTCGTCCATAGTTAACTATAACAGTGAGGACAGCAACATGGAATATTGTCGGTCCCTTCACCCCAGGAGCAACACAAGGAGGCAGGGAGTGTAGACAGCCCAAAGAAAGCTATGAACTTGCTGTTGGACAGTGACATTATAAATGAGATTGTGGTGTGGACCAGCAAAGCAATTTCAAGAATGATCGGCCAAGTACAGTTATCGCAGAGTCGATAACAGGAAGACAAAATATAGGCGTAAGACCTGTGGATACCCAGTGTGGCCAGGCCACATGTCCCCTGTCTGCGTGCATTGCTCACAGTAATATAGGTATGAGCCTTGTAATCAATGACTTCATTTGTCAGGGAAAATAATTTAATAAAATACATCTTTTTTTAGTTTCAAGAAAATCCCCCCATAAGGTATCGTTCATTTACGTTGGTAAAAATAGAAAGCTTAATATATGATTTTACTGTTCTTAGACAAGGGTAAACAAACTAAAAGTCTTTTTCTATGGAAAAAAGGAAATTTTATGACAAAAGGGTAAAAAATCGTTTATGCTCACCATACAGTATCTACTGCTGCCAGGAGACTGTGCTTCCGTGAGCTGAAGCCCCTGTGACCTGGGTGTGTGTGGGCCATCAGTCACCTCTTCACCTCCAGTCCTTGGCATTCATGATTTTTTTATAGGCATATGGAAAATTTAAGTGTTTTTGTATGTTTTTTTTTTTTAGATACCCCTAAAGTAATCACTGTAAAAGAACAAGGAAAGTGAAACTTAATATTTCTTTTGTTTTCAGATTTATTGAATTTGAATTATAACAATAAATTTTTAATTTCGCACAGTAGGGTAAGATTTGCTCCATATTCGTGTAGTTGTAGATACCACGACCTTATACCAGGGTTAGGGTGAAGAAGCGTCAATAAGAGTATAGTAATTAAATTTATTTTTGTGTATAAATAACGCATGATTGAATTATATATAATTTTAAATTGATATATTTCAAATTAAAAGGAAAATAACCAAATAAAATGTATTAGTTTCGAAGGAATGTTTGATTAGGCTTTGGCTACACTGGAAGATGTCGTCTGAAGAACAAGAATAAAAATAATACCTGGGAACTTTTCAGTATAAAGAAAGCTACAATTACAGTTAATGAAATGTATCTGATTATTTTAAATTTATATTACACTATTAGGAATAAAGTTTAAAGTGTTGTAACCAAAGACAGAACAGAGATAAAGCATCATATTGCCATAGAACTGAAGTAGAAGTATTGTTTGTTAGTGCCTTATGGGAATGATCATGGACCGTAAGCAGTAGCAGCTGGAAGGCTTACAAATATATGACGTCACTCTGGACAACAACCAATTAGAGCTAGAGATAGTCCAACAGAGAAGAGGAGTACCCAAAGATAATTAATATGGCAATACCATCTGAATCTTCTCATCCAACTTCCACCTTCTGCTCCCACCTCTTCCTCCACCTCCTGCTAATAACGTTCGGTTCCTCGTTCCTTGACGTTCTCGTCCCTTCCTATTCCTCATTCTCTCCCCCTCATCGGTGTCCATCTCTCCCTCCTCCAGTCTCAGACACGAAAGAATTTCCACCACCACCTAAATTTAGCGGCGCACCAGCCGAAGGACGGACCGGAACTCTTACGCTATGGTTGTTGTCCTCTTGAGGAAGAATCCTGGCATAAATCTGGCAGCACGACCGAATCACCGAGGAGATTTCAATTTCACACAGAAGGACAGAGTGATACTCGACCTCTCGAAGGGCCAGCTTGGATTTCTAGTTGTTAAACCCCAATGAATAGTTAAACGAGGCCATCATTTGCTCATACCCAGTTGAGCTCTTTCTGAAACCTCTACATAACTTGCCTTGAATTGTCGACGTAGAGAGGTGTCTAACCAAACAAAACACCGTCAAGGAAAGTTCGAGATACTTTCAGAGGACCAGTTCTGAGCCAAGTATGGCTCGGAATATGGGGTTACTTTTCCACAGAAAAATACACCAGTCTCTAGGTGCTTACGTTGCCAGTGTTATAGCCATCACCAAGATCGGTGCAGAGGACCCATGTTTTCTGGAATCTCTTGTAAAAAGTACGAAACTAAGAATCGTATGGATAATTTCAAGAAGAGGGAAGCTACTAACGCGCAAGTGACCCAGCTGTTCAGAACCACATCATTCATAGTTCAAATGCTGTAATACAAGGTTGACGTTCTTTGCACAGTCTATGATGCATACATTCATATATATATATATATATATATATATATATATATATATATATATATATATATATATATATATATATATATATATATATATATATATATATATATATATATATATATATATATATATATATATATATATATCATCGCGAGTTTTGTCATTTCCAAATGCTCTAGCTGGAAGATGTCCCCATTCCTTTTTGCACTGCTGTTTTGGAAGGGCTAAAAGAGCATTACGATTTGCGTGTTCAAACGCTTTAGTTAGAAGATTTTTTCTTTGTTTTTCACCTTGTTTTATTCCCTTGGTTAGTTTTTTTCTATGATTTTCCATATTCTTTTCAAATTTCTTGGTAAATAAATATTTGTTTGTCTTGGGAAAATAGACATGACATTGCTCAATTCCATTTTGCTTATTAACAAAATATAATTTAAAATCATGCAGGTTAAGCTTGAACTTTTTATTTTTTCATGAGATCAAAGTTGACCTCAGGCATACGAGGACCTTACCCAATGGCACCCATTTTATTAAATAATACTTTTCGATTTTTCCTTCAAGTTTCAAATCTTTGAGAGAAAACAAAAGTCTTAATGAATTAACACACACACACACACACACACACACACACACACACACACACACACACATATATATATATATATATATATATATATATATATATATATATATATATATATATATATATATATATATATATATACATGCATACACGTATTATTGTATTTATATGTATGGCAACATTAGAAACGATATATAGAAGTGTATGTTAGAATTAAAAGGCCTTTAATTAATAGAAAGCAAACTTAGAGGCACTCCGTTTTGTATTTTATTTTTCGTGCCCGGCAAAACGGCGTAGTCATTGATTCACCCTACACCGTTTTGTATATAAAATGCATGTAACAGTTTTAATATTCAGTATAATTTCTTGTAAAAAATAACTAAATAACTCTTCGTAGAAGCTTTAACTAAGTCCAATAATTTTTAAGCACGTTAAATACCCACCTCAGTATGTATGATGTGACGATTTTACTTAAAAAGCCATCCATGAGGTTCGTTTTGTATTTACCGTTAGGTGGCCGGCAAAACGATGACGTCATTAAGATTCATCCTACACCATTTTACATATAAAATTTGTTATAATTTAACAATTAATATAATTCCTTAAGAAAAATAACTAAATAATCCTCCGTAGAAGTTTTAAGTACAATGAAATCAATGCATTTTAATACCTATATGTATAAACACTACTATTTTACTTAAGCCTCCATTAGCTAGAGCGCTTGAAAGGCCATTTGACGACATTCGAGTAGATTCTTCAAACAGCATTCCATAAACATAAGTAATACCCTCAAGGCAGGAAATATCTGTGTTCTTATTGGCTGCACCATCCTCAGTTGTAATTGGCTGTTGGTCCGAAAGCATTACTATTCTACTTTCGTAGGACATGAAATAGTTGCCATGTGTTGCATTCTGATCGTGAAACATTTAAAAATCATAAGTATTATTATCATGTAGGAGTGATAAATTAATATATACAGTCATTTTTTAAATACTTAATATAACATATATTCGATTCAGAGAATGGCAGAATAACATCAATAAAGCATTATATAAAAAACAAGGTAAATTCTTTTAAAAGGTAGAATATTTGTACGACTGCAAATCACTGGGTAAAGATGGTGAAACCTATATTAAAATTTACTCAATTCTATTTATTAAAATATAAAATTGGCAATGAAGACGTGTAATTGAATGAGATTTCATTCAAAATTGATGAAGTGAAGAGAAAAAGGAAACTAACACAAGAAAATGTAATAGTTTGAAAGGAATGCTTGCTTATCCTTTGGCTACAATGGAAGACGTCGTCTGCAGAGCTAAGTAATGAAAATAATATTTTGCTACTTTTGATAATATCTCTTAATAAAATGTAACTAATTACTTTCTCTTTATCTTATAGTATTAGGAAAATGGCCAAAAATATACTGATAACAGACACAATAGAGGTAAATCGTCATATCAGTATAAAATAGGATTAAATTACTTCTATTTTGTAATGCTATGGTAACTATTGTTATGAAATAAGCAGTGGCAACTGACAGTCGTACGATTTTAAGACGTCACCTTGGCCAACTACCAATCAGGGTTGGAGACTGTGCCCGCCAATGAGAGGGAAGAATTTTACCGCTTAAGAAAGACATTAGACGAAGAGTTGATCGCTTTTGTTCGTTGCTGTTAGGTGGTTTCCTCAATACCCTTAAAAATCGTGAGTTTTGTCATTTCCAAATTGTGTGTGCGTGTGTGCCTCGAACCAACATTAGATATTATTAATGATCAGTTATTTTTATTAAATATAATTTTCTTTGATTTTTCCAGTATTTTCAAAGCTTTGAGAGAAAACAAATGTCCATAATAACATAATTTTAAAATGCTATTTAACCAGTCTTTAACTTCCATCTGGGCAGCCTTTCACAAAGTAGAGTTCTTGGCAAATTATTTTCCTCAATAATAGTTTTCCATCTCGCTGTTTCTAATAGAGTGCTTTAACGTGTTTACACAACCTATTACCTTGTAGTCATAAATTTTCAGTTGTAAATCTAAGTTGATCATAAATTGCCAATTGTAAATCTGAAGTTAAACCCCTATAAATGTACATTCTTTTTCAGAGTGAGGGACGGACTGATTCCCGGACACCCAACATTTTTAAGAATATACTTGCCCAGATGTAGTCTGTGACCCCACGTTGGCTGTACTAAGAGACTTCTCAACTCCGTTAATGCTCTCATCAAGGTTTCAGCTTCAGGACGGATTGCAAAATGTGTCTTTTGAATCCTGAAAATCAATTTTCGGAACCATTCTCAGATTTCTGGTACCGCTTGGATATAAACGATTTTAAAGTTATTGGACCTACTCTTCGTGGTTTTTGTAAACTCTTTTTATAAAAACTAATATCTTTTAATTTTTTACTGTTTTTGGACTAATAACTTAATAAAATTGAAACAGTTGAGAAACATTCCTTTCCATCCTCATTTCCTCCAGTCGTTACATTCTTTATATATATACTTATCCCAGATATATCTATAAATATATAAATATATAAATGAACCTACTGTTGTGATATACTTTAAAATGTGTGTGTGTGTGTGTGGCAAAGAATTAATACATGGAAGCATTTGAGTTTACAAGGTTTAATCAATAGTAAGCAAACTTCAGGACTGTTTTTCATTTTCTTTCTTTTCTGTACAAAACGATGTCTTTTGATTCATCCTACACCATTTTGAGAAAGGAATGAATTAATAGCCTTCCAGAAGAAAATAACTAAATAATCCTCTGTTTTAGAAGCTCTTTTGTAATGACAAGAAAATTTAAGTGGATTTTTAAGATTCCATCTAACAAAGGATATATAATAAATGCGACAATTTTACTTAAAAAGACCCTCATTAGCTAGAGCGTTTGAAATGTCCATTTGATGCGGCTTCGAGCAGGTTCTTCAAACAGCAGTCCATAAACATAAGTAACACCCTCATGGCGGGAAATCTCTGTGTTCTTATTGGCTGTATTTTCCTCTCAAATTGGCTGTTGCTCTTGTAAACTACTGAAGGTGTTACCCACCACCGTAGGACAAGAAATAGTTGCCATGTATTGCATTTTAATCATGAAACATTTATAAAAATCTTGTAGTGTTCTTATCTTGGGGTGATAACATTATATATCCTTTATTATTAAATACTCGGCCTTATATATATGATGTATTTAACTCAGAGAAAGACAGAATAACATAAATAAAGCATTATATATAAAAAAGGTGAACTCATTTAAAAGCTGTCTTATTTTTTGAATGAAAACCAGTAGGTAAAAGTGGTGAAACTTCTTTATTAAAATGAACTGAATTATGATTATTAGAATATATTTTTTTTAATAAAGACGTGTAATTAAAATTATATCCCCTTTGAAATGAATGAGGTGAAGAGAAAAAGGAAATTAAGCCAAGAAAATTAAGTAATTGAAAGGAATATTTCATTAGCCTTTGGCTACAATGCGAGATGCCGTCTGCAGAGCTAAGCATTAAAAATAATACTTGGCTATATTTCAGTGCAACGATTATATCTTTATTAATAAAATGTAACTAATTACTTTCTCTTTACCTTATATTTTTTTTTAATATGGTCTAAAATATTCTGATAAAAGACACAAAAGAGGTAAAGCATCATAGTAGATATTAAATTAAGATTAAATTATTTATATCTAGGTTTCTTCTGGCAACGATCATTATGACGTAAGGGCTCCAGCCGACAGTCGTACGATTTTAAAACGTCACCTTTGAGGACTGGAGACTGTGACAGCCAATGGGTGGACAGATTTTCCCGCTTATAAAAGCCATTACATGAAGGGGATCTTTGGTTTTATGCGTTGCTGTTCGGTGGTTTCAGTCGCGAATCTTGTCTCTTTCAAACGCTCTAGCTGAAAGACGTCCCTCAGTTGTTTTTGCGTTGCTGATTTGGAAGGCCTAGAAGGGCAATAAAAGTTTTTTCATACGCTTTTTAGTTAGAAGATTTTTTCTTTGTTTTTCACCTTTTTTATTCCCTTGGTTAGTTTTTCATGATTTTCAGTTAAAAATAAATTTGTTGCATTTTATATCTGTTTGCCTTAGGAAAACAGACATGGCTTACAAAATGTAAATTAAAAATCAAGTAGAAGTTGAAGTTTTTTTTCATGAGATTAAGGTTGGCCTTAGGACTAAAGAGAACCTAGTGATATCTAGTGGCTATCTCTGAAACCAACATTAAATATTATGAATGAGTAATTAATTAAATAATTCTTTTCGTTTTCTCCGTCAAGTCAAATCTTTAAGAAAAAACAAATTATAATGAAATAACTTTAAAGTCCTATTTAAACACTGTATATATATATATATATATATAATATATAATATATTATTTAAAATTATATATATATATATATATATATATATATATATATATATAATATATATATATATATATATATATATATATATAATATATATATGACACATATCAATATAATATTTGTATTAATATATATATATATATATATATATATATATATAAATATATATATATATATATATATATATATTATATATATATATATATATATATATATATATATATATATATATATATATATATATATTATATAATTTAAATGAATAACATTAAACTTTATATAAAAGTACATGAGAGAATTGAAAGGCCTTTAATCAATATTAAGCAAATTTAAAGGCACTCTAATTTTGTTTTTATACAAAAACGGCGTCATCATTAAGATTCACCCTACACCGTTTTGTATATAAAATGCAACGATTTTTAATATTCATAATTTCATGTATAAAATAACTAAATAACCCTTCGTAGAAGCTTTAACTAAGTCCCATCCTTTTTAAGCACGTTTAATACCCATCTTAATACATATAATGCGATGATTTCACCTAAAAAGCCCTCCATTAGGTCCGTTTTTTAGAAGGTACCGGCAAAACGATGACGTCATGAAGGTTCATCCTACACTGTTTTACATATAAATATAAAATAATAATTTAAATTAATATAATTCCTTAAGAAAAATAATTGAATAATCCTCCGTATTTTAAGCCCAATGAAATCAAAACACTTTAATACCTAGCTCAGTATGCATAAATGCTGCGATTTCATTTTAAAAAAAACCCTCCATTAGCTAGAGCGCTTGAAAGGCCATTTGACACCATCCGAGCAGATTCTTCAAACAGCATTCCATAAACATATGTAATACCCTCAAGGCAGGAAATATCTGTGTTCTTATTGGCTGCACCATCCTCAGTTTTAATTGGCTGTTGGTCCTGTTAACTATCAAAAGCATTACTGTCCTACTGTCGTAGTATATGAAATAGTTGCCATGTGTTGCATTCTGATAGTGAAACATTTAAAAATGACAACTAGTGTTCTTAGCTAGGAGTGATAAATTAATATATACAGTCATTTTTAAATACTCTACTAAATATAACATGCATTTGATTCAGAGAATGGCAGAATTACATCAATAAAGCATTATTTAAAAACAAGGTGGATTCTTGTAAAAGGTGGCTTATTTTTATGACCGGAAATCACTGGGTAATAGTGGTGAAACCTATATTGAAACTGACTGAATTATATTTATTAAAATATAAAATTGGCAATGAAGACGTGTAATTGAATTATATTTCATTCAAAATTGATGAAGTGAAGAAAAAAGGAAACTAACACAAGAAAATGTAATAGTTTGAAAGGCCACAATGGAAGACGTCGTCTGCAGAGCTAAATAATGAAAATAATTTTTGCTACTTTTGATAATATTCTTAATAAAATGTAACTAATTACTTTCTCCTCATCTTATAGTATTAGGAAAATGGCCAAAAATATACTGATAATAGACACAATAGAGGTAAATCGTCATATCAATATAAAATAGGATTAAATTACTTCTATTTTGTAATGTTATGGTAACTATTGTTATGAAATAACAGCGGCAACTGACAGTCGTACGATTTAAGACGTCACCTCGGCCAACTACCAATCAGGGCTGGAGACTGTGCCCGCCAATGAGGGAAGATTTTTACCGCTTAAGAAATACATAAGACGAAGAGTTGATCGCTTTTGTTCGTTGCTGTTAGGTGGTTTCCTCAATACCCTTAAAAATCGTGAGTTTTGTCATTTCCAAATTGTGTGTGTGTGTGCCTGGAACCAACATTAGATATTATTAATAATCAGTTATTTCTATTAAATAAAATTTTCTTTGATTTTTCCAGTATTTTCAAAGCTTTGAGAGAAAACAAATGTCCATAATATATAATTTTAAAATGCTATTTAACCAGTCTTTAACTTCCAGCTGGACAGCCTTTATAAAGTAGAGTTCTTGGCAAATTATTTTCCGCAATAATAGTTTTCCATCTCGGTATTTCTAATAGAGTGTAATAAACGCCCAACATAAAATATGAAACGGTGTATTACCATGTACACCGCTCCCAGAATTAGTATTTATGCTAAGCTCCCTTTCTTACATGATGTACTGTAGATTTAAAAACAAATATATAAATTTATTTAATCATAAATTGCCAGTTGTAAATCTGAAGTTAATCCAGCGAAATCCTATAAATGTATATTCTTTTTTTTCAGAGTGAGGGACGGACTAAAAAAATGGACACCCAACATTTTTATAGAATATACTTGTCCCAGATATAGTCTGTTAACCTTATGTACTTTTTCTCAAAGTCGGCTTCTGCTCTCATCAAGGTGTCAGCTTCAGGACGGGTTGCAAAATGATGTCTTTTGACTCCTGAAAAGGATTCATCCTTCCAAGATTCTCACTTTTTCGCGATGACAATTGCATATGGATTTTGTTCCAGTTTCTTTTAACAAAGGATTCATCTCTTTTAATGTAAAAATATCCAGGAACGTGAAATGAAGGATGCGCCAGCATCCCTGGCCTGTCTGAAGGTTATAACCCGGATTTGGTTAATCCATCTGATTTAAGTCGTTAGCCATGGCTGTATCTAACTCTGTCACCAGTCTGAAAATACAAGAAATGTAAAATGAAAAATAGCTTAATAGAAACTTAAAATAACGTACCTGGAGATAGGCTATACAAAAACATAAATTTCCATTTGTTCTGTGGAGGGGGCCTTCTAATTTCAAAACGATGACGTCATATAAATATTCATCCTATATATATATATTTGTATATTTATATGTAAAGTATATATATATGATATATATATATATATACATATTGAAAATAACTAATTAACCCTATGTATGAAGCAACATTAAAACCAGTATATAGAACCAGTGGAGGATTAAAAGAACTTTAATCAACAGTAAGCAAACTTAGAGCCACTCCATTTTGTATTATCTTTTTGGTGGCCTGCAAAACGATATTGTCGTTATCAAGATTCATCCTACACTATTTTGCATATAAATTTACTTGAAAAGGGCTCCTTTAGCTAGAGCGTTTGAAAGTCCATTTGACGCTATTCAAGCAGGTTTTTCAAACAGCATTCCATAAACATAAGTAACACCCTCATGGCGGGAAATCTGTCTTCTTATTGGATGTATCATCCTCAGTTGTAATTGGCCGTTGATCGTGTAAACTACTGAAGGTGTTACTATTACCGTCGTCAGGACAAGAAATAGTTGCCATGTGTTGCATTTTAATTGAAACCATTTTTAAATTCAAGTAGTGTTCTATCTTTGGGGGATAACATAGTATATCCGTTATTTTTGAATACTCAGCCTTATATATATGATGTATTTGACTCAGAGGAAATACAGAATTACATCAATAAAATATTACATATATAAAAGGTGGATTCTTTAAACGCTGTCTTATTTTTATGAATGAAAATAGCTAAAATTGGTGAAACTTCTATATTAAAATTTACTGAATTATGACTATTAAAATATAATTTTTGTATTAAAGAAATGTAATTAAATTATATTTATTTAAATTAATGAAATGAAGAGAAAAAGGAAATTAACCCAATAAAATGTAATAGTTTGAAAGGAATATTTTATTAGCCTTTGGCTACAATGTAAGATGTTGTCTACAGAGTTTAAAAATAATACTTGGCTACATTTCAGTACAAAAATTATAATAATATTTTATTAATAAAATTAAAATAATTAATTTCTCTTTATCTTATAATCTTATGAATATGGACAAAATATTCTGATAAAAGACACAAAAGAGGTAAACCGTCATAGAAATATAAAATAAGATTAAATGATTTAATTTAGGTTCTATGGCAACGATCATTATGACGTAAGCAAAGCAGCCGACAGTCGTACGATTTTAAGACGTCACCATTGGCCAACTGCCAATCAGGACTGGAGACTGTGACAGCCAATGGGTGGACAGCCCGCTTAAAACCGCGTTAAGTTTTGGTTTATGCGTTGCTGTTCAAACGCCTGTAAAAATCGTTGTTTCTCCTCGTCTAGCGTTTGATTCGCCCTTTTTAGTTGTTTTTGTATCGCGAGTTTTTAAGAGCTCTTTAGATGTTTTCTTTGTTTTTTTTTTCTATGTTTACTGATCATTAGTTGTTTATAATTTTTTTAAATAAATATGCATTGCATTTAATTGTTTCCTTTCTATAAATAAAATGTAATTTAAATCTAGTAGGCTAAGACTGCTTCATTGTCATGTTATTTTTCTTAAGATTAAAGAGACCATAAGCAAAGGGATCTATTGAGTGAGTCTTTGGAACCAACATCAAATATTATGAATCAGTTATTATTAAATAAAATTTTTCAGTTTTCCATTAATTTCAAAACTTTAAGAGAAACAAATTTCTATAATTATATAATTTTAAAATGCTATTTAAACATTATATATATATATATATATATATATATATATATATATATATATATATATATATATATATATATATATATATATATATATATATATATATATATATATATATATATATCTATTTATATATATATATATATATATTATATATAGATAAACAATAGAAACGATGTATAAAAAAGATACTTTAACAATAATAAGAAATTAGACACTCCTTTTTGTATTTTAATTTTTATGGCCGGCAAAACGATGTCGTCATTAAGATTCATCCTACACCGTTTTGTCTTTAAAATTGCACGTGATTTTAATGTAATATATATAATTCCATGTGAAAAAATAACTAAATAACCTTTCGTAGAAGCTTTAAGTAAGTCCATTAATATTTAAGTACTTTAAATACCCATCTCAATATGTAAATCCTACGATTTTACTTAGGAGCCCTCAATCAGATCCTTTAATTTGACGTCACAAAGATTCATCCTACACCGTTTTGTATATAATGTAAAGTAAATAATTTGATAATCAATATAATTCCATGTAAAAAAATAATTAATTAACCCTCCGTAGAAGCTTTAAGTAAGTCCAGTGGAATTAAAGAACTTTAAATACCTGTCTCACTATGTATAAATGCGACGATATTGAGTGTTGAAAAAAAAACCTCCTCCTTTTTAGCTAGAGCGTTTGAAAGGCCACAATGACGCCATTCGGGCAGGCTCTTCAAACAGCATTCCATAAACATAAGTAACACCCTCATGGCGGGAAATCTCTGTCTTCTTATTGGCTGTATCTTCCTCAGTTGTAATTGGTTGTTGATTAATAACCTCCAAAGGCGTTACTATTAGAGGTTCGTCAGTTATGAGATAGTTGCCACGTGTTGCATTTTAATTGAACCATTTTTAAATTCAAGTAGTGTTCTTATCTTTGGGTGATAACATAATATATCACGTCATTTTTAAAAACTCAGTCTTATATATAATGTATTTGACTCAGAGGAAGGCAGAATAAGATCAGTAAAATATTTTATATAAAATAAGTTGGATACTTTAAACGCTGACGTATTTTTATGAATGAAAATAGCTAGGTAAGATTGGTGAAACTTCTATATTAAAATTTATTCGATTATCGTTATAAAAATGTAGTTTTTGTAATAAAGATGTGGAATTAAATGATATTTAATTATTAATTAATGAAATGAAGAGAAAAAGGAAATTAACCCAAGAAAATGTAATAGTTTGAAAGGAATATTTGATTACCTTTTGGCTACAATGCAAGACGTCGTCTGCAGAGTTAAGCACTGAAAATAATACTTGGCTACTTTTCAGTACAAAAATTATGATAATATCTCTTAAGAAAATTAAAATAATTACTTTCTCTTTATCTTATAATCTTAGGAATATGGCCAAAAATATTCTGATAGCACACACAAAGAAAACCGTCATATCAATATAAAATAGGATTAATTGACTTTTAATTTGGTATGTTATGGCAACTATTGTTATGACGTAGGCAAAGCAGTACCATTCCTACGATTTTAAGACGTCATCAAACTGCCAATCAGGACTGGAGACTGCAGCCAAAGTCTTGAGTTTTCTTCATTTCCAAACGCTCTAGATGTTGTTCAGCGTCGTTTTGCGTTGCTGTTCGTGTCGCGAGTTTTCTTTTACTTTTTCACATTTTTTGCTTCCCGTCATTAGTTGTTTATGTTTTCCATTTCCTTTTATTTTTTTTATAAATAAAATTATTGTCTTGGGAACATAGTTATCATTACCAAAAGGAACCAACAAAGACATCAAGTGAGTGTGTCTCTGGAACCAACATTTTATTATGAAAGTGATATATTGAATTAAAATTTTTCGTTTTTCTTATCAATTTCGAAGCTTTGGGAGAAAGCAAATGTCTATAATTATATAATTTTAAAACTTTTAAACTATATATATATATATTTATAATATAATATATATATATATATATATATATATATATATATATATATATATTATTTGAGATTTTCTTCATAGAAAACATACATATTAGCATTTTATATATATAATATATATATATATATAGTATGACAGATAGATAGATAGATAGATAACATCTTATTTTTATGTATGACATATAAGATTATAAAAGAATTAAATAGTTTTAATCAATAGTACTCCGTTTGGATTTAATTTTCCTTAAGATTCATCCTACACCGTTTGGCATATAAAATGCAGGTGATTAATATAACATATAATTCCATGTAAAAATAAGAAATAACCATTTTTAAAATTTTTGTCAATGAGATTTAAATACCCATCTCAGTATGTAGTATAATGCGAGGATTTCACTTAAAAGCCCTCAATGTAAAGTAAATAATATGATATTCAATATAATTCCAGTAGAAAATAAATAAATAACTTTCCATAGAAGCTTTAAATAAGTCCATGGAATTAAAGCATTTTAAATACTGTCTTAGTATGAATAAATGCGAAATTTTGCAAAAATCCCTTCTATTAGAAGACCGTTTGAAATGCCACATGAGGCCATTTTCTCAGTTTGAAGGAAAAGTCTGATTAACCCCGAAAAATTCCAACACCTTATTACTCGTGCAATATGGCTGGATTGCAATCAATTGTCCAAGTGTATTTCCCATGCATAGTGATCAATTGGTTGCCAATATTATTCTAAATTTTAAGGAAAAGTTCACCCTGCATTTTTCTCATTTTAGAAAAGTCCATATGACCCCAGAAAACACCCACCTCTGTGGGTGGTGAAGATAAAACAAACCGTAAAGCAGCAACGGATTCCTGAAAACACGGCAGACAGCAGCGCATAAACTGGAGGAATCCGACGATGTTCCAGCTTTTTAGGCGGGAAAACTGTTGGTGACGTCATCCCCTTTCTCTGCTACAAGAAAGATCGTTGCCATCACCACCAACCTAGTTATTTTTTAAAAATATAAATGTCTTTATTTATAAATTTATTGTCACAAAGTAACTTCTACATATAAATTTTTAAATAAATCTGACATTAAGAAATGTTCTTAAAGTGTAAATTATTTGAGATTTTTCACAGAAAAGCTACTAGCTAGCATTTTCGGTGGAAAAGGCGCCATAAGAATAAGCAACTATCTTATTTTTCTGACAGATAAAATTATAAAAACTAATATAGTTTTTTAGTAACTTTAATCATTTTACATAACTTATAAAATAATTATCTTCAGAGGAAAAACAATATTCTATTTTATTTTTTTTAGAGATTAAAGTTGACCTTAGGCATAAAACGACCTTATGTGACATCCAGTGAGTATAAATTCATTTCATTTTTCCGTCAAGTTCCAAATCTTTGAGAGAAAACAAAAATTATTAATGAAATCACTTTAAATCCCATTTAAATACTAACTGTATATATATCCGTATGAATTTTATGTATGTCCATGTATGTATGTATGTATGTATGTATGTATGTATGTATGTATTTATATACATATAATGCTACAGTTTTACTTAAGAAGACCTCCATTAGCTAGAGCGCTTGAAAGACCATTTGACGCCATTCGAGCAGGTTCTTCAAATAGCATTTCATAAACATAAGTAATACCCACAAGGCAGGAAGGGGAGTACCAGATGAAACATGGCAATACCATCTGAATCTTCTCATCCAACTTCCACTTCTGCTCCCACTTCTTCGATACCTCGTCCTTGACGTTCTTGTCCCTTCCTATTCCTCGTCCTCTCCCCCCGTCATCAATGTCCATCTCTCCCTCCTCCAGTCTCAGACTCGAAAGAGTTTCCACCACCACTTAAATTTAGAGGCCCACCAGCCGAAGGACGGACCGGAACTCTTACGCTATAGTTGTTGTCCTCTTGAGGAAGAATCCTGGCATAAATCTGGCAGCACGACCGAATCACCGAGAAGAATTCATTTCACAAAGAAGGACAGAGTGATAGTCGACCTCCCGAAGGGCCAGCGTGGATTTCTAGTTGTTAAACCCTAATGAATAGTTAAACGAGGCCATCATTTGTTCATACCCAGTTGAGCTCCTTCTGAAACCTCTACGTAACCTGCCTTGAATTGTCGACGCAGAGAGGTATGTAAACAAACAAAACACCGTCAAGGAAAGTTTTATCTACTTTCAGGGGACCAGTTCTGAGCCAAGTATGGCTCGGAATATGGAGTTATTTTTCCATAGAAGAATATACCAAAGTCTCCAGGTGCTTACGTTGCTAGTGTTACAGCCATCACCAAGATCGGTGCAGAGGACCCATGTTTTGTGGAATCTCTTGTAAAAAGCACGAAACTAAGAATCGTCTGGAAAAAGCACGAAACCCAAGAACCATCGTAATTCTGGAATAAAGAATTTTTCCACAGTCTGTGATGTGTATGGAACAATACTAACGCGCGATATATATATATATTCAGAACCATATCATTCATAGTTCGAGCGCTGTAATACAAGAATGATGTTGTGGAATTCCATATATATAACGCGATATATATATATATATATATATATATATATATATATATATATATATATATATATATATATATATATATATATATATATATATATATATATATATATATATATATATATATATGTTTGTGTGCGCGTGCGTGTATGCAGTAATGAAGGTATGTGTATTTTTACCAACATAAACGATATTTAGAAATATATGAGAAAATTTTTTTATTTTCATTTTATTGGCCGGCAAAACAACGTCGTCGTCAAGATTCAACCTATCATTTTGCATGGGAAATGTAAGTAATTATTTAATAATCAGTATAATTCCATATAAAAAAAATAACAAAATAAACCTCTGTAGAAGCTTCAAGTAATTCCAATGAAATTAAAACACTTTAAATGTCCATCTCAGTATGTATTAATGCAACGATTTTGCCTCAAAGCGCTCTCTATATAGCTAGAGCGTTTGAAAGGCCATTCCACAAACATGAAGTAATACCCTCATGAAAGGAAATATCTGTGTTCTTATTGGTTGCACCATCCTCAGTTGTAATTGGCTCTTGCCCCAGTAAACTACCGAAGACCTTAACATTCTAGCATCTGCTGATGAAAGAGTTGCCATGTGTTGCATTCTAACCATGTAACATATTTTAAAATCAATAATCTTCTGTCGTGGGGCGATAACATAATATATCCTTTCATTTTTAAATATTCAACCTTGTATATTTGACTCAGCCAAAAGCAGAATAACAGTTGTAAAGCATTATATATATAACAAGGAGGATTCTTTTAAAAGCCAGCATATTTTTTTGAAAGAAAACAGCTAAGTATAAGTGGTGAAACTTCCTTACTAACATATACTGAATTATAGCTATTAAAATAGAATTTTTGTAATAAAGATGTATAATTGAATTATATTTAATTTAAAATAGATGAAGTCCAGAAAAAAGTAAATTATCTAAGAAAAGGTAATCGTTTGAAAGGAATACTTGATTAGGCTTTGGCTACAGTGTAAGATGTCATCTGCAGAGCTAAACCTTGAAAGAAATAATTGGCTACTTTTCAATACAATGATTATGAAAATATCTTTTAATAAAATATATAAATGTTTTTTCTTTATCTGAAAGTGTTACGAATATGGCCTAAAACATTCTGATAATAGATACAAAAAACTACAAAGCGTCATTTTAATATAAAATAGGATTAAATTACTTATAATTTGGTATCTCATGGCAACAATCTTCATGACGTAGGCAGCAGCAGCTGGCAGTCATACGATTTTAAGACGTCACCATGGCCAGCAACTAATCAGGACTGGAGACTGTGACAGCCAATGAGAGGACAGGTTTTTCGCGCTTAAAAGGTACTTTACATGAAGGGTTCTTCGCTTTTATGCGTTGCTGATGGGTAGTTTCTTCCATCGCGAGTTTGACATTTCCAAACGCTCTAGCTGATTTTGTTCCCAGTCCTTTTTGCATTGCTGTTTTGAAAGGGCTGGAAGGGCATTGAAAGTTGCGTTTTCAAACGCTTTAGTTAAAAGATTTTTCCTTTGTTTTTCACTTTTTTTTTATTCCCTTGGTTAGTTTTATATTTTTCCATTTATTTTTCAAATTTCTTTTCCAAATTTTTTTTTTCGTTTTTAACGTGCATTTTCTCCCATTATTATATCTTTTCTTTTTGAAGGAAATGGATTTGGCGGTGGGGTAGGCCGTAGCCTCGATCGGCTTATCTTGGGGAAATAGACATGACATTGCCCAATACCATTTTGCTTAATAACTAAATATAATTTAAAATTACACAGTTTAAGCTTGGACTTTTTATTTTCTCATGAGATTAAAGTTGACCTTAGGCTACAAGGGACCTTACCCAATGACATCCAGTAAGTATAAATAAAACTTTCCGATTTTTCCTTCAATTTCTAAATCTTTTAGAGAAAACAAAAGTCTGTAATGAAATAACTTTAAAATCCTAAAACACTTTAATATAATATTATTATATATATATATATATATATATATATATATAATATATATATATATATATATATATATATATACATACAATATATATATATATATATATATATATATATATATATATATATATATATATATATATATATATATATATATATATATATATATATATATATATATATATATATATATATATATATATATATATATATATATATATATATATATATATATATATATATATATATATATATATATATATATATATATATATATATATATATATATATATATATATATATATATATATATAATATGTATGTATGTATATGTATGCATGTATATACATATATTATTGTATTTATATGTATGGCATCATTATAAACGATATAGGAACGTATATGAGAACATTAAAAGGCTTTTAGTGAGTACTAAGCAAACTTACAAACAAGCACTACGTTTTGTATTTTATTTTTCGCGGTCGGCAAAACGGCGTCGTCATTAAGATTCATCCTACACCGTTTTTTATATAAAATGCAGGTGGTGATTTTAATATTCAATATAATTTCATGTAAAGAATAACTAAATAATCCTTCGTAGAAGCTTTAAGTAAGTCCAATAAAATTTAAGCACGTTAAATGCCCATTTCAGTATGTATAATGAGACGATTTTACTTAAAAAAGCCTCCATTAGGTTTGTTTTGTATTTACCGTTAGGTGGCCGGCAAAACGATGACGTCATTAAGATTCATCCTACACCGTTTTACACATAAAACGATTTTTCCATAAGTAATAATTTAATAATCAATATATAATTCCTTAAGAAAAATAACTAAATAACCGTTCGTAGAAGTTTTAAGTTCGATGAAATCAAAGCACTTATATAATTTACCTCAGTATCTATAAATGCTATATCACTTGAAAAGCCCTGCAAGCTAGAGCGCTTGAAAGACCATTTGACGCCATTCGAGCAGGTTCTTCAAACAGCATTCCATAAACATAAGTAATACCCTCAAGGCAGGAAATATCTGTGTTCTTATTGGCTGCACCATCCTCAGTTGTAACTGGCTGTTGGTCCTGTAAACCACCGAAAACGTTGCTATTCTACTTTCGTAGGACATGAAATAGTTGCCATGTGTTGCATTTTAATCGTGAAACATTTAAAAACCAAGTAGTGTTCTTATCTAGGGTTGATAAATT
>NC_089750.1:59029706-59069706 GCF_040412425.1 Macrobrachium rosenbergii
TGAAGTGAAGAGAAAAAGGAAACTAACACAAGAAAATGTAATAGTTTGAAAGGCCACAATGGAAGACGTCGTCTGCAGAGCTAAATAATGAAAATAATATTTTGCTACTTTTGATAATATCTCTTAATAAATTGTAATTAATTACTTTCTCTTTATCTTATAGTATTAGGAAAATGGCCAAAAATATACTGATAACTGACACAATAGAGGTAAATCGTCATATCAATATAAAATAGGATTAAATTACTTCTATTTTGTAATGCTATGGTAACTATTGTTATGAAATAAGCAGCGGCAACTGACAGTCGTACGATTTTAAGACGTCACCTTGGCCAACTACCAATCAGGGGCTGGAGAATGTGCCCGCCAATGAGTGGGAAGATTTTTACCGCTTAAGAAAGACATCAGACGAAGAGTTCATCGCTTTTGTTCGTTGCTGTTAGGTGGTTTCCTCAATACCCTAAAAATCGTGAGTTTTGTCATTTCCAAATTGTGTGTGCGTGTGTGTGTGCCTCGAACCAACATTTTAGATATTATTAATGATCAGTTATTGTTATTAAATATAATTTTCTTTGAATTTTCCAGTATTTTCAAAGCTTTGAGAGAAAACAAATGTCCATAATGACATAATTTTAAAATGCTATTTAACCAGTCTTTAACTTCCAGCTGGACAGCCTTTCACAAAGTAGAGTTCTTGGCAAATTATTTTCCGCAATAATAGTTTTCCATCTCGCTATTTCTAATAGAGTGCTTAATAAACGCCCAACCGCAGAGATGAAATAACCTATTACCATGTATACCGCTCCCAGAATTAGTATTTATGCTAAGCTCCCTTTCTTACATGATGTAGATTTAAAAACAAATATATAAATTTATTTAATCATATATTGCCAGTTGTAAATCTGAAGTTAATCCAGCGAAATCCTATAAATGTGCATTCTTTTTTCAGAGTGAGGGACGGACTGAGCCCTTCCCGGACACCCAACATTTTTTATAGAATATACTTGTCCCAGATATAGTCTGTGAACCTACGCTGGATGTACTAAGAGGCTTCTCAAAGTCGGCTTCTGCTCTCATCAAGGTGTTAGCTTCAGGACGGGTTGCAAAATGATGTCTTTTGACTCCTGAGAAAGGACTTCAGGCCTTCCAAGATTCTCACTCTTTTCGCGATGACAGTCATATGGATTTTTGTTCCAGTTTCTTTTAACGAAGGATTCATCTCTTTTAATGTATTTAGCTATCCAGGAACGCGAAATGAAGGATGCGCCAGCATCCCTGGCCTGTCTGAAGGTTATAGCCCGTATTTGGTCAATCCATCTAATTTCCTCCCAGTCGTTAGCCATGGCTGTATCTAACTCTGTCACTCAGTCTGAAAATACAAGAAATGTAAAATGAAAAATAGCTTAATAGAAACTTAAAATAACGTACCTGGAGATAGGCTATAGCAGAAAACTTCATAACTTTCCATTTGTTCTGTGGAGGGGGGCCTTCTAATTTCGAAACACCCGGTATATATATATATATATATATATATATATATATATATATATATATATATATATATATATATATATATATATATATATATATATATATATATATATATATATGTATATATGTATATATATATATATATATATATATATATATATGTGTATATATATATATATATATATATATTATATATATATATAACCTATATATATATATACATATTGATATATATTATGGTATTGGTATATATATCTATGACAACATTAGAACCAGTATATAGAAGCATATGAGAGGATTACAAGACCTTTAATCAACAGTAAGCAAACTTAGAGCCACTCCGTTTTGTATTATGTTTTTGGTGGCCTGCAAAACGACGTCGTCATCAAGATTCATCCTACACTGTTTTGCATATAAAATGTAAGTAATAAATTAATGCGACAATTTTAATTAAAAAGGGCTCTTTTAGCTAGAGCATTTGATAGTCCATTTGACGCTATTCAAGCAGGTTTTTCAAACAGCATTCCATGAACATAAATAACACTCAGGGCGGGAAATCTGTGTTCTTATTGGATGTATCATCCTCAGTTGTAATTGGCCGTTGCTCGTGTAAACTACTGAAGGTGTTACTCCACCTTCGTAGGACAAGAAACAGTTGCCATGTGTTGCATTTTAATCTCGAAACACTTGTAAAAATCAAGTAGAGTTCCTATCTGGGGGCGATAACATAGTATATCCGGTTATTATTGAATACTCAGCCTTATATATATGATGTATTTGACTCAGAGAAATACAGAATTACACAAATAAAGCATTACATATATAAAAAGGTGGATTCTTTAAAAGCTGTCTTATTTTGATGAATGAAAGCCACTAAGTAAAAGTGGTGAAACTTCTGTATTAAAATATACTGAATTATGACTATTAAAATATAATTTTTGTATTAAGGAAATGTAATTAAAATTATATCTTATTTGAAATAAATGAAGTGAAGAGAAAAAGGAAATTAATCTAAGAAAATGAAATAATTGAAAGGAATATTTTATTAGCCTTTGGCTACAATGCGAGATGCCTCTACTGAGCTAAGCATTAAAAATAATACTTGGCTACATTTCAGTGCAACGATTATAATATTTTTTATTAATAAAATGTAACTAATTAATTTCTCTTTACCTTGTATATTATGAATATGGCCTAAAATATTCTGATAGAAGACACAAAAGAGGTATAGCGTCATAGAAATATAAAATAAGATTAAATGATTTATTTTTAGGATTCTCATGGCAACGATCATTATGACGTAAGCAGCAGCAGCCGACAGTCGTACGATTTTAAGACGTCACCATTGGCCAACTACCAATCAGGACTGGAGACTGTGACAGCCAATGGGTGGACAGATTTTTCCCGCTTATAAAAGCCGTTAAGTGAAGGGGACCTTTGGTTTTATGCGTTGCTGTTCGGTGTTTTCCTCAATTCCTGTAAAAATCGCGATTTTTCTCCTTTCAAACGCTCTAGCGTAGGTAGATTCCTCGCCCTTTTTAGTTGTTGTTTGTATCGTGAGTTTTTTAAGAGCTCTAATTAGATGTTTTCTTTGTTTTTTTCACCTTTTCTATGTTTACTGATGCTAGTTATTCATGTTTATAATTTTTTTAAAATAAATATGCATTGCATTTACTTGTTTCCTTTCTACCTATTAATAAAATGTAATTTAAATCTAGTAGGCTAAGACTGCTTCATTGTCATGTTATTTTTCATAAGATTAAAGAGACCATAAGCACAGGGATCTAGTGAGTGAGTCTTTGGAACCAACTTTAAATATTATGAATCAGTTACTTATTAAATAAAGTTTTTCAGTTTTCCATTATTTTCAAAACTTTAAGAGGAAACAAATTTCTCTAATATAATTTTAAAACGCTATTTAAACATTATATTTAAATATATATATATATATATATATATATATATATATATATATATATATATATATATATATATATATATATATATATATATATATATATATATATATATACACATATATCTATTTATATATATATATATATATATATATATATATATATATATATATATATATATATACAATAGAAACGATGTATAAAAAAGGTACTTTAACAATAATAAGCCAAATTAGAAGCACTCCTTTTTGTATTTTAATTTTTATGGCCGGCAAAACGATGTCGTCATTAAGATTCATCCTACACCGTTTTGTCTTTAAAATTGCACGTGATTTTAATGTAATATATATAATTCCATGTGAAAAAATAACTAAATAACCCTTTCGTAGAAGCTTTAAGTAAGTCCATTAATATTTAAGTACTTTAAATACCCATCTCAATATGTATAATCCTACGATTTTACTTAGGAGCCCTCAATCAGATCCTTTAGGTGGCCGGCAAAACGATGACGTCACAAAGATTCATCCTACACCGTTTTGTATATTTATATGTAAAGTAAATAATTTGATAATCAATATAATTCCACATAGAAAATAACTAAATAACCCTCCGTAGAAGCTTTAAGTAAGTCCAGTGGAATTAAAGAACTTTAAATACCTGTCTCACTATGTATAAATGCGACGATATTGCGTGTTGAAAAAAACCCTCCTCCTTTAGCTAGAGCGTTTGAAAGGCCATAATGACGCCATTCGGGCAGGCTCTTCAAACAGCATTCCATAAACATAAGTAACACCCTCATGGCGGGAAATCTCTGTCTTCTTATTGGCTGTATCTTCCTCAGTTGTAATTGGTTGTTGATTATGTAACCTACCAAAGGCGTTACTATTAGAGGTTCGTCAGTTATGAGATAGTTGCCACGTGTTGCATTTTAATTGTGAACCATTTTTAAATTCAAGTAGTGTTCTTATCTTTGGGTGATAACATAATATATCACGTCATTTTTAAAAACTCAGTCTTATATATAATGTATTTGACTCAGAGGAAGGCAGAATAAGATCAGTAAAATATTTTATATAAAACAAGTTGGATATCTTTAAACGCTGACGTATTTTTATGAATGAAAATAGCTAGGTAAGATTGGTGAAACTTCTATATTAAAATTTACTGGATTATCGCTATAAAAATGTAGTTTTTGTAGTAAAGATGTGGAATTAAATTATATTTAATTATTAATTAATGAAATGAAGAGAAAAGGAAATTAACCCAATAAAATGTAATAGTTTGAAAGGAATATTTGATTACCTTTTGGCTACAATGCAAGACGTCGTCTGCAGAGTTAAGCACTGAAAATAATACTTGGCTACTTTTCAGTACAAAAATTATGATAATATCTCTTAAGAAAATTAAAATAATTACTTTATCTTTATCTTATAATCTTAGGAATATGGACAAAAATATTCTGATAGCACACACAATAGAGGTAAACCGTCATATCAATATAAAATAGGATTAATTGACGTTTAATTTGGTATGTTATGGCAACTATTGTTATGACGTAGGCAAAGCGGTACCATTCCTACGATTTTAAGACGTCATCATGGCCAACTGCCAATCAGGACTGGAGACTGTGACAGCTAAAGTCTTGAGTTTCGTCATTTCCAAACGCTCTAGATGTTGTTCCTCGCCGTTTTGCGTTGCTGTTCGTGTCGCGAGTTTTCTTTGCTTTTTCACATTTTTTGCTTCCCGTCATTAGTTGTTTATGTTTTCCATTTCCTTTTATTTTTTTATAAATAAAATTATTGTCTTGGGAACATAGTTATGGCATTACTCGCCAAAAAGGAACCTTACACAAAGACATCAAGTGAGTGTGTCTCTGGAACCAACATCAAATATTATGAATCAGTGATATATTGAATTAAAATTTTTCGATTTTTCTGTCAATTTCGAAGCTTTGGGAGAAAGCAAATGTCTATAATTATATAATTTTAAAACGCTATATATATATTTAAATATATATATATATATATATATATATATATATATATATATATATATATATAGATATATATATAGATAGATAATAGATAGATAGATAGACATACATATTGAATTTATGAATATGTATGACATATGGCAACATGAGAAACGATGTATAGAATTATATGAAAGAATTAAAAGGCCTTTAATCAATAGAAAGCAAACTTAAATGAACTCCGTTTGGATTTAATTTTCCTTAAGATTCATCCTACACCATTTGGCATATAAAATGCAGGTGATTTTATTAATATAACATATAATTCCATGTAAAAAATAAGAATACCCATTAAAATTTAACTACTTTAAATACCCATCTCAGTATGTAGTATAATGCGAGGATTTCACTTAAATAGCCCTCAATGTAAAGTAAATAATATGATATTCAATATAATTCCACATAGAAAATAAATAAATAACCCTCCATAGAAGCTTTAAATAAGTCCATAGGAATTAAAGCATTTTAAATACCTGTCTGAGTATGAATAAATGCGACGATTTTGCTTAATAAATCCCTTCTCCATTAGAAGACGGTTTGAAATGCCATATGAGGCCATTTTTCTCAGTTTGAAGGAAAAGTCTGATTAACCCCCGAAAAATTCCAATACCTTATTACTCTGCAATATAGCTGGATTGCAATCAATTGTCCAAGTGTGGCCATTTCCCATGCATAGTGATCAATTGGTTGCCAATAGGCTGCGTTTTTCTAAATTTTAAGGAAAAGTTCGCTCGACCCCTGCATTTTTCTCAGTTTTAAGGAAAAGTCCATGTGACCCCCAAAAAACACCCACCTCTGTGGGTGGTGAAGATAAAACAAACCGTAAAGCAGCAACGGATTCCTGAAAACACGGCAGACAGCAGCGCATAAACTGGAGGAATCCGACGTTGTTCCAGCTTTTTAGGCGGGAAATTTGCTGTTGGTGACGTCATTAACCCCTTTCTCTGCTACAAGAAAGATCGTTGCCATATATCACCACCAACCTAGGCCTAACCAATATTTTTTTAAAAATATAAATAGTCTTTATTTATAAATTTATTGTCACAAAGTCTCAACTTCTACATATAATATTTTTAAATAAATCTGACATTAAGAAATGTTCTTAAAGTGTAAATTATTTGAGATTTTTCTTCACAGAAAAGCTACTAGCTAGCATTTTCGGTGGAAAAGGCGCCGCGAAGAATAAGCAACTATCTTATTTTTCGTGACAGATAAGATTATAAAAACTAATATAGTTTTTTAGTAACTTTAATCATTTTACATAACTTATAAAATAATTATCTTCAGAGGAAAAACAATATTCTATTTTATTTTTTTCATGAGATTAAAGTTGACCTTAGGCATACAAGGGACCTTACTCAGTGACATCCAGTGAGTATAAATAAATCTTTTCGATTTTTCCGTCAAGTTCCAAATCTTTGTGAGAAAACAAAAATCTATTCTGAAATAACTTTGAAATCCCATTTAAATACTATGTGTATATATATGTGTATGTATGTATGTATGTATGTATGTATGTATGTATGTATGTATGTATGTATGTATGTATGTTATATACATATAATGCTATAACAACATTACAAACGATATAGAAGACCTCCATTAGAGAATTAAAAGCGCTTTAAAATACCATTTAGACGCCATTCGAGCAGGTTCTTTCAAATAGCCTAGCATTTCATAAACATTAAGATTCATCCTACACAAGGCAGGAAAAAGGGTGAGATTTTAATGATGATAATGGCAAAAATACCATCTGAATCTTCTCATCCAACTTCCACTTAAATCCCAAAATTCTTCGATACCTCTCAGTCCTTATAAAGACGTTTTACTTGTCCCTTCCTATTCCTCGTTTTGTCTCCCCGTCATCAATGTCCATCTCTCCCTCCTCCAGTCTCAGACTACACGAAAGAGTTTTAACAATCACTATAAATTTAGAAAATAACTAAATAACCAGCCGAAGGACGGACCGGAACTCTTACGAAATCAAAGCACTTGTCCTCTTGAGGAAGAATCCTAAGAAGACATAAATCTGGCAGAAAGGCCATTTGACCCAATCACCGAGAAGGTTCATTTCCCAAAGAAACAGAGTGATAGTCGACCTCCCGAAGGGCCAAGGGGATTTCTAGATGTTAAACCCTAATGAATAGTTAAACGAGGCCATCATTTGCTCATACCCAGTTGAGCTCCTTCTGAAACCTCTACGTAACCTGTCCTTGAATTGTCGACGCAGAGAGGTATGTAAACAAATCAAAATCTCACCCTCCTCCAGTCTCAGACAAGAAAGAGTTTTATCTACTTTCAGAGGACCAGTTCTGAGCCAAAGGATGGACTCGGAATATTACGTTATTTTTGCCATCTTTGAGAAGAATCCTGGCAAAGTCTGGCAGGTGCTTACCGTTACTAGTGTTAATTCATCACCAAGATCGGTGCAGAAGACCCATGTTTTCCAATCTCTTGAAAAAGGCCAGCGAAACTAAGAATCGTTGTTAAACCCAAGAAGGGGGAATAGTTAACGCGGGGCCATCATTTGTTCAGAACCATATCATTCAAAGTTCTTTTCTGTAATACAAGAATGAATTGTCGACAGTCTGTGAGTGTATGTAAACAAACAAAATATTTCAAGGAAAGTATTATCTACTTTCATATATGGCTATATATATATAAGATACATAAAGTCTCCAGGTACTTACGTTGTGTGTGTGTGTGTGTGTGTCACCAAGATCGGTGCAGAAGACCCATGTTTTGTGGAATGTCTATGTAAAATAGCACGAAACTAAGAATCGTCTGGATAATTTCAAGATATATATATATATATATATATATATGACCTATATGTTCATAACCACATCATTATATAGTTCGAGCGCTGTAATACAATAATATATCTCTGCACAGCTCATATATATATATATATATATATATATATATATATATATATATATATATATATATATATATATATATATATATATATGTATTGTGTGTGTGTGTGTATGCAGTAATGAAGGTATGTGTATTTTTACCAACATAAACGATATATAGAAATATATGAGAAAATTTTTTATTTTCATTTTATTGGCCGGCAAAACGACGTCGTCGTCAAGATTCAACCTATCATTTTGCATGGGAAATGTAAGTAATTATTTAATAATCAGTATAATTCCATATAAAAAAATAACAAAATAAACTTCTGTAGAAGCCTCAAGTAATTCCAATGAAATTAAAGCAATTTTAATGTCCATCTCAGTATGTATTAATGCAACGATTTTGCCTCAAAGCGCTCTCTATATAGCTAGAGCGTTTGAAAGGCCATTCCACAAACATGAAGTAATACCATCATGAAAGGAAATATCTGTGTTCTTATTGGCTGCACCATCCTCTGTTGTAATTGGCTCTTGCCCCAGTAAACTACCGAAGACCTTAACATTCTAGCATCTGCTGATGAAAGAGTTGCCATGTGTTGCATTCTAACCATGTAACATATTTTAAAATCAGTAATTTTCTGTCGTGGGGCGATAACATAATATATCCTTTCATTTTTAAATATTCAACCTTGTATATTTGACTCAGCCAAAGGCAGAATAACAGTTGTAAAGCATTATATCTATAACAAGGAGGATTCTTTTAAAAGCCAGCATATTTTTTTGAAAGAAAACAGCTAAGTATAAGTGGTGAAACTTCCTTACTAACATATACTAAATTATAGCTTTAAAATAGAATTTTTGTAATAAAGATGTATAATTGAATTATATTTCATTTAAAATAGATGAAGTCCAGAAAAAAAGTAAATTATCTAAGAAAAGGTAATAGGTTGGAAGGAATACTTGATTAGGCTTTGGCTACAGTGTAAGATGTCGTCTGCAGAGCTAAACCTTGAAAGAAATAATTGGCTACTTTTCAATACAATGATTATGAAAATATCTTTTAATAAAATATATATAATTGTTTTTTCTTTATCTCAAAGTGTTACGAATATAGCCTAAAATATTCTGATAAAAGACATAAAAAATACAAAGCGTCATTTTAATATAAAATAGGATAAAATTACTTATATTTTGGTATCTCATGGCAACAATCTTCATGACGTAGGCAGCAGCAGCTGGCAGTCATACGATTTTAAGACGTCACCATGGCCAGCAACTAATCAGGACTGGAGACTGTGACAGCCAATGAGAGGACAGGTTTTTCGCGCTTAAAAGGTACTTTACATGAAGGGTTCTTCGCTTTTATGCGTTGCTGATGGGTAGTTTCTTCCATCGCGAGTTTGACATTTCCAAACGCTCTAGCTGATTTTGTTCCCAGTCCTTTTTGCATTGCTGTTTTGAAAGGGCTAGAAGGGCATTGAAAATTGCGTTTTCAAACGCTTTAGTTAAAAGATTTTTCCTTTGTTTTTCACTTTTTTTTTTCCCTTGGTTAGTTTTATATGATTTTCCATTTATTTTTCAAATTTCTTTGTAAATAAATAGTTCTTTTTTTCGTTTTTAACGTGCATTTAGGTTCTCCCATTATTATATGGGGTAAGCACGATGCTTTCTTTTGAAGGACTTGGATTTGGCATTGGGGTAGTAAATCGGCTTATCTTGGGGAAATAGACATGACATTGCCCAATACCATTTTGCTTAATAACTAAATATAATTTAAAATTACAAAGTTTAAGCTTGACTTTTATTTTCTCATGAGATTAAAGTTGACCTTAGGCTACAAGGGACCTTACCCAATGACATCCAGTAAGTATAAATAAAACTTTCCTGATTTTTCCTTCAATTTCTAAATCTTTGAGAGAAAAAAAAGTCTGTAATGAAATAACTTTAAAATCCTATTTAAAACGTTTAAATATATATATATATTTATATATATATAATATATATATATATATATATATATATATATATATATATATATATATATATATATATATATATATATATATATATATATATATATATATATATATATATACATACATATATATATATATATATATATATATATATATATATATATATATATATATATATATATATATATATATATATATATATATATATATATATATATATATATATATATATATATATATATATATATATATATATATATATATATATATATATATATATATATATATATATATATATATATATATATATATATATATATATATAATGTATGTATGTATATGTATGTATATACATATATTATTGTATTTATATGTATGGCATCATTATAAACGATATAGGAACGTATATGAGAACATTAAAAGCTTTTTAGTGAGTACTAAAAACTTACAAACAAGCACTACGTTTTTGTATTTTATTTTTCGCGGTCGGCAAAACGGCCTCGTCATTAAGATTCATCCTACACCGTTTTTATATAAAATGCAGGTGGTGATTTTAATATTCAATATAATTTCATGTAAAGAATAACTAAATAATCCTTCGTAGAAGCTTTAAGTAAGTCCAATAAAATTTAAGCACGTTAAATGCCCATTTCAGTATGTATAATGAGACGATTTTACTTAAAAAAGCCTCCATTAGGTTTGTTTTGTATTTACCGTTAGGTGGCCGGCAAAACGATGACGTCATTAAGATTCATCCTACACCGTTTTACACATAAAACGATTTTTCCATAAGTAATAACTTAATAATCAATATATAATGCCTTAAGAAAAATAACTAAATAACCGTTCGTAGAAGTTTTAAGTTCGATGAAATCAAAGCACTTATATAATTTACCTCAGTATCTCTAAATGCTATATCACTTGAAAAGCCCTGCAAGCTAGAGCGCTTGGAAGACCATTTGACGCCATTCGAGCAGGTTCTTCAAACAGCATTCCATAAACATAAGTAATACCCTCAAGGCAGGAAATATCTGTGTTCTTATTGGCTGCACCATCCTCAGTTGTAACTGGCTGTTGGTCCTGTAAACCACCGAAAGCGTTGCTCTTCTACTTTCGTAGGACATGAAATAGTTGCCATGTGTTGCATTCTAATCGTGAAACATTTAAAAACCAAGTAGTGTTCTTATCTAGGGTTGATAAATTAACATTTTTAGTCATTTTTAAATACTCTACATAATATAGCATGTATTTGATTCAGAGAATGGCAGAATAACATCAATAAAGCACTATATAAAAAAACAAGTTTGATTCATTTGAAAGGTGGCTTATTTTTATGACTGGAAATCGCTGGGTAAAAGGGGTGAAACTTCTGTATCAAAATTGACTGAATTATATTGATTAAGATATAAAATTGGCAACGAAGACGTGTAATTGAATTAGATTTTATTCAAAATTGATGAAGTGAAGAGAAAAAGGAAATTAACACAAGAAAATGTAATATTTTGAACGGGATACTTGACTATCCTTTGGCTACAATGGAAGACGTCGTCTGCAGAGCTAAGTGTTTAAAATAATACTTGGCTACTTTTCAGTACAACGATTATGATAATATCTCTTAATAAAATGTAACTAATTACTTTCTCTTTATCTTATAGTATTAGGAAAATGGCCTAAAATATTCTGATAACAGACACAATATGGGTAAATCGTCATAGCAATATAAAATAGGATTAAATTACTTTTATTTTGGAATGTTATGGCAACTATTGTTATGACGTAAGCAGCGGCAACTGACAGTCGTACGATTTTAAGAAGTCACCTTGGCCAACTAACAATCAGGGCTGGAGACTGTGTCAGCCAAGGAGAGGGCAGATTTTTCCCGCTTAAGAGAGACATCAGATGAACAGGTTCGTCGCTTTTGTTCGTTACTGATAGGTGGTTTCCTCAATACCATTAAAAATCGTGAGTTTTGTCATTTCCAAGCTGTGATTGTGTATGTGTGTGCGTGTGTCCTGTACCAACATTAAATATTATTTATGAATCAGTTATTTTTATTAAATAAAATTTTTCTTCGATTTTTCCGTCATTTTCAAAGCTTTGAGAGAAAACAATATCTTTAATAACAATTTTAAAATGCTATTTAAATATTCTTTAACTTCCAGTTGGATAGCCTTTTTAGAGAGTAGAGGTCTTGGGTAATTTTTTCCGCAATAATTGTTTTTCATCTCAACTATTTCTAATAGAGTTAATTAATAAACACTTAACCGCAAAATGGAAAAAACTATTACCATATATACTTGCTCCCAGAATTACTTATTTATGCTAAGCTCCCTTTCTTACATGACATAGATTTAAAAACAAATGTATGGATTTATTTAATCGTGAATTGCTAGCTGTAAATCTAAAGTTGATCCAGCGAAATCCTATAAATATACATTCTTTTTCAGAGTGAGGGACGATTGAGCCCTTCCTTTGACATCCAACATTATTTATAGAATATACTTGTCCAATTCCCCGATTCGTATATATATATATATATATATATATATATATATATATATATATATATATATTATATATATATATATATATTTATTGTCATACATATATACATATAAAAATATATATATATATATATACATAGGGTATTTATTCATGTATATATACATATACTTACATATAATATATATATATATATATATATAGATATATATATATATATATATATATATATATATATATATATATATATATATATATATATATATATAACAATAGAAATGATATATAAAAAGTATGAGAGAATTAAAACGTACTTCATCAATAATAAGCAAACTTAGAGGCACTCCTTTTGTATTTTATTTTTCGTGGCCGGCATAAAGATGTCGTCAAGATTCATCCTACACCGTTTTGTACATAAAACTGCATTTTAATATGATATATATAATTCCATGTAAAAATAACTAAATAACCCTTCGTAGAAGCTTTAAGTAAGTCCAATAAAAATTTAAGTACTTTAAATACCCATCTCAGTATGTATATAAGGCCTTTAATCAATAGTAAGACAAACTTAGACCCTTCATTTTATTTTCTTTTAGTGGCTTGCAAAACGAGGTCGTCATTAAGATTCATCCTGCACTCTTTTGCATATAAATTGTAAGTAATGAATTAATAGTCTATAAAATTCCAGATATAAAAATAACTAAATAACCCTCCGTAGAAGCTTCAGGTAATTACAATAAAATTAAAGCACTTTAAATACCATCTCAGTATATATGTATATAATAAATGCGACAATTTTACCTAAAAAGACCTCCATTGGCTAGAGCGTTTGAAAACCCATTTGACGCTACTCGAGCAGGTTCCTCAAACAGCATTCCATAATCATAAGTAACACCATCATGGCGGGAAATCTCTGTGTTCTTATTGGCTGTATTTTCCTCCGTTGTAATTGGCTGTTGCTCTTGTAAACTACTGAAGGTGTTACTCTACCTTCGTAGAACAAGAAATAGTTGCCATGTGTTGCATTTAATCATGAAACATTTATAAAAATCTAGTAGTGTTCTTATCTGGTGTGATAACATAATATATCCCTTTATTATTAAATACTCAACCTTATATATATGATGTATTTGACTCAGAGAAAGACAGAATTACACAAATAAAGCATTATATATAAAAAAAGTTGACTTATTTAAAAGCTGTCTTAATTTTTATGAATGAAAACCATTTGGTAAAAGTGGTGAAACTTTTTATTAAAATGTACTGAATTATGACTATTAAAATACAATTTTTGTAATAAAGACGTGTAATTAAAATTACATCCCATTTGAAATAAATGAAATAAAGAGAAAAAGGAAATTAACTCCAAGAAAATTAAGTAATTGAAAGGAATATTTTGTTAGTTTTTGGCTACAATGCGAGATGCCGTCTGCAGAGCTAAGCATTAAAAATAATACTTGGCTACATTTCAGTACAACAGTTATATGTTTATTAATAAAATGTAACTAATTACTTTCTCTTTACTATATTTTTTTAATATGGCCTAAAATATTCTGATAAAAGACACAAAAGAGGTAAAGCGTCATATTGAATATAAATTAAGATTAAATTATTTATGACTTTGGTTTCTTATGGCAACGATCATTATGACGTAAGCAGCTGCAGCCGACAGTCGTACGATTTTAAGACGTCACCATGGCCAACTACCAATCAGGACTGGAGACTGTGACAGCCAATGGGTGGACAGATTTTTCCCGCTTATAAAAGCCATTACATGAAGGGGATCTTTGCTTTTATGCGTTGCTGTTAGGTGGTTTCCTCAGTCGCGAGTTTTGTCATTTCCAAACGCTCTGGCTTAAAGATGTCCCCGGCCCTTTTTCCGCTACTGTTTTGGAAGGGCAAAAAGCCGCGTTTTCAGACGCTTTAGTTAGAAGGTTTTTTCTCTGTTTTACACCTTGTCTTATTCCCTTGGTTAGTATTTTATGGTTTTCCATTTACTTTACAAATTTCTTTCTAAATAAATATCTGTTTGCCTTGGGAAAATAGACATGGCATTACAAAAATTCCATTTTGCTTACTAACAAAATATAATTTAAAATCAAGTACTTTAAGCTTGAAGTTTTTATTTTTTCATGAGATGAAAGTTGACCTTAGGACTACACGAACCTTATCCAGTGATCTAGTGGCTACGTCTCTACAATCATCATTAAATATTATGAATGAATTATTTATTAAATAAAACTTTTCGATTTTTCCGTCAAGTTCCAAATCTTTGAGAAAAAACAAAAGCCTATAATGAAATAATTTTAAAGTCCTATTTAAAATTATATGTATATCGTTCTAATGTTGTCGTACATATCAGTATAATATAATTGATATATATATATATATATATATATATATATATATATATATATATATATATATATATATATATATATATATATATATATATATATATATATATATATATATATATATATATATATATATATACACACACATATATATATATATATATATATATATATATATATATATATATATATATATATATATATATATATATATATATAAAATGCATGACAACAGTAGAAACGATATATAAAAGTATATGAGAGAATTAAAAGGCCTTTAATCAATATTAAGCAAATTTAAAGGCACTCTCCTTTGTATTTTATTTTTCGTACCCCGCAAAACGGCGTCGTCATTAAGATTCATCCTACACCGTTTTGTATATAAAATGCAGGTGATGATTTTAATATTCCTTATAATTTCATGTATAAAATAACTAAATAACCCTTCGTAGAAGCTTTAACTAAGTCCTATCCTTTTTAAGCACGTTTAATACCCACCTCTATACATATAATGCGATGATTTTACCTAAAAAGCCCTCCATTAGGTCCGTTTTTTATTTACCGTTAGTTAGCCGGCAAAGCGATGACGTCATGAAGGTTCATCCTACACCGTTTTACACATAAAACGATTTTTACATATAAAATGTAACTAATAATTTAGCAGTTAATATAATTCCTTAAGAAAAATTATTGAATAATCCTCCGTAGAAGTTTTAAGCCCAATGAAATCAAAGCACTTTAATACCTAGCTCAGTATGCATAAATGCTGCGATTTTACTTAAAAAGCCCTCCATTAGCTAGAGCGCTTGAAAGGCCATTTGACGCCATCCGAGCAGATTCTTCAAACAGCATTCCATAAACATATGTAATACCCTCAAGGCAGGAAATATCTGTGTTCTTATTGGCTGCACCATCCTCAGTTTTAATTGGCTGTTGCTCCTGTAAACTACCGAAAGCGTTACTACTCTACTTTCGTAGAAGATGAAATAGTTGCCATGTGTGCATTCTGATCGTGAAACATTTGAAAATCACAAGTAGTGTTCTTAGCTAGGAGTGATAATATATATTAATTTAATATATACACTAATTTTTAAATACTCTATTAAATATAACATGCATTTGATTCAGAGAATGGCAGAATAACACCAATAAAGCATTATTTAAAAAACAAGGTGGATTCTTTTAAAAGGTGGCTTATTTCTATGATCGGAAATCACTGGGTAATAGTGGCGAAACCTATATTGAAATTGACTGAATTATATTTATTAAAATATAAAATTGGCAATGAAGACGTGTAATTGAATGAGATTTCATTCAAAATTGATGAAGTGAAGAGAAAAAGGAAACTAACACAAGAAAATGTAATAGTTTGAAAGGCCACAATGGAAGACGTCGTCTGCAGAGCTAAGTAATGAAAATAATATTTTGCTACTTTTGATAATATCTCTTAATAAAATGTATCTAATTGCTTTCTCTTCATCTTGTAGTATTAGGAAAATGGCCAAAAATATACTGATAACTGACACAATAGAGGTAAATCGTCATATCAATATAAAATAGGATTAAATTACTTCTATTTTGTAATGCTATGGTAACTATTGTTATGAAATAAGCAGCGGCAACTGACAGTCGTACGATTTTAGGACGTCACCTCGGCAAACTACCAATCGGGGCTGGAGAATGTGGCCGCCAATGAGTGGGAAGATTTTTACCGCTTAAGAAAGACATCAGACGAAGAGTTCATCGCTTTTGTTCGTTGCTGTTAGGTGGTTTCCTCAATACCCTAAAAAATCGTGAGTTTTGTCATTTCCAAATTGTGTGTGCGTGTGTGTGTGTGCCTGGAACCAACATTTTAGATATTATTAATGATCAGTTATTTTTATTAAATATAATTTTCTTTGAATTTTCCAGTATTTTCAAAGCTTTGAGAGAAAACAAATGTCCATAATGACATAATTTTAAAATGCTATTTAACCAGTCTTTAACTTCCAGCTGGACAGCCTTTCACAAAGTAGAGTTCTTGGCAAATTATTTTCCGCACAATAATAGTTTTCCATCTCGCTATTTCTAATAGAGTGCTTAATAAACGCCCAACCGCAGAGATGAAATAACCTATTACCATGTATACCGCTCCCAGAATTAGTATTTATGCTAAGCTCCCTTTCTTACATGATGTAGATTTAAAAACAAATATATAAATTTATTTAATCATATATTGCCAGTTGTAAATCTGAAGTTAATCCAGCGAAATCCTATAAATGTGCATTCTTTTTTTCAGAGTGAGGGACGGACTGAGCCCTTCTCGGACGCCCAACATTTTTGATAGAATATACTTGTCCCAGATATAGTCTGTGAACCTACGCTGGATGTGCTAAGAGGCTTCTCAAAGTCGGCTTCTGCTCTCATCAAGGTGTTAGCTTCAGGACGGGTTGCAAAATGATGTCTTTTGACTCCTGAGAAAGGACTTCAGGCCTTCCAAGATTCTCACTCTTTTCACGATGACAGTCATATGGATTTTGTTCCAGTTTCTTTTAACGAAGGATTCATCTCTTTTAATGTATTTAGCTATCCAGGAACGCGAAATGAAGGATGCGCCAGCATCCCTGGCCTGTCTGAAGGTTATAGCCCGTATTTGGTCAATCCATCTAATTTCCTCCCAGTCGTTAGCCATGGCTGTATCTAACTCTGTCACTCAGTCTGAAAATACAAGAAATGTAAAATGAAAAATAGCTTAATAGAAACTTAAAATAACGTACCTGGAGATAGGCTATAGCAGAAAACTTCATAACTTTCCATTTGTTCTGTGGAGGGGGCCTTCTAATTTCAGAAACACCTCTTGGGAATATATATATATGTATATATATATATATATATGTATATATATATATATATATATATATATATATATATATATATATATATATATATATATATATATATATATATATATATATATATATATATATATATATATATATATATGCAATATGCCCCATAGTATATATATATATATATATTGGTATATATATCTATGACAACATTAGAACCAGTTTATAGAAGCATATATATATACCTATATATATATATATATATTGCATATTTATGTATTAGTATATATATGATGACAACATTAGGATTACAAGACCTTTAATCAACAGTAAGCAAACTTAGAGCCACTCCGTTGTGTATTATGTTTTTGGTGGCCTGCAAAACGACGTCGTCATCAAGATTCATCCTACACTGTTTTGCATATAAAATGTAAGTAATAAATTAATGCGACAATTTTAATTAAAAAAGGCTCTTTTAGCTAGAGCATTTGAAAGTCCATTTGACGCTATTCAAGCAGGTTTTTCAAACAGCATTCCATAAACATAAGTAACACCCACATGGCGGGAAATCTGTGTTCTTATTGGATGTATCATCCTCAGTTGTAATTGGCTGTTGCTCGTGTAAACTACTGTAGGTGTTACTCCACCTTCGTAGGACAAGAAATAGTTGCCATGTGTTGCATTTTAATCTTGAAACACTTGTAAAAATCAAGTAGAGTTCCTATCTGGGGGTAATAACATAGTATATCCGGTTATTATTGAATACTCAGCCTTATATATATGATGTATTTGACTCAGAGAAATACAGAATTACACCAATAAAGCATTACATATATAAAAAGGTGGATTCTTTAAAAGCTGTCTTATTTTTATGAATGAAAGCCACAAGGTAAAAGTGGTGAAACTTCTGTATTAAAATGTACTGAGTTATGACTATTAAAATATAATTTATGTAATAAGACATGTAATTGAAATTATATCTTATTTAAAATGAATGAAGTGAAGAGAAAAAGGAAATTAAGCCAAGAAAATTAAATAATTGAAAGGAATATTTTATTAGCCTTTGGCTACAATGCGAGATGCCGTCTACAGAGCTAAGCATTAAAAATAATACTTGGCTACATTTCAGTGCAACGATTATAATATTTTTATTAATAAAATGTAACTAATTACTTTCTCTTTACCTTATATCTTATGAATATGGTCTAAAATATTCTGATAAAAGACACAAAAGAGGTATAGCATCATAGTAATATAAAATAAGATTAAATGATTTATTTTTAGGATTCTTATGGCAACGGTCATTATGACGTAAGCAGCAGCAGCCGACAGTCGTACGATTTTAAGACGTCACCATTGGCCAACTACCAATCAGGACTGGAGACTGTGACAGCCAATGGGTGGACAGATTTTTCCCGCTTATAAAAGCCGTTAAGTGAAGGGGATCTTTGGTTTTATGCGTTGCTGTTCGGTGGTTTCCTCGATTCCTGTAAAAATCGCGATTTTTCTCCTTTCAAACGCTCTAGCGTAGGTAGATTCCTCGCCCTTTTTAGTTAGTTGTTGTTTGTATCGTGAGTTTTTAATTGCTCTAATTAGATGTTTTCTTTATTTTTTCACCTTTTCTATGTTTACTGATGTTAGTTATTCATGTTTATAATTTTTTAAAATAAATATGCATTGCATTTACTCGTTTCCTTTCTACCTATTAATAAAATGTAATTTAAATCTAGTAGGCTAAGACTGCTTCATTGTCATGAGATATTTCATGAGATTAAAGTTGAGCTTATGTCAACAAGAGACCATAAGCACAGGGATCTAGTGAGTCTGTGGAACCAACTTTAAATATTATGAATCAGTTATTTATTAAAGTTTTTCAGTTTTCCATTAGTTTCAAAACTTTAAGAGGAAACAAATTTCTCTAATGATATAATTTCAAAATGTTATTTAAACATTATATATATATATATATATATATATATATATATATATATATATATATATATATATATATATATATTTATATATATATATATATGTATATATATTATTTATATATATATATATATAATATATAATGTTATATATATTATATATACAACAGAAACGATGTATAAAAAAGGTACTTTATCAATAATAAGCAAAATTAGAGGCACTCCTTTTTGTATTTTATGTTTTGTGGCCGGCAAAACGATGTCGTCATTAAGATTCATCCTACACCGTTTTGTATACAAAATTGCACGTGATTTTAATGTAATATATATAATTCCATGTAAAAAATAACTAAATAACCCTTTGTAGAAGCTTTAAGTAAGTCCATTAATATTTAAGTACTTTAAATACCCATCTCAATATGTATAATCCTACGATTTTACTTAGGAGCCCTCAATCAGGTCCTTTAGGTCGCCGGCAAAACGATGACGTCATTAAGATTCATCCTACACCGTTTTGTATATTATATGTAAAGTAAATAATTTGATAATCAATATAATTCCACATAGAAAATAACTAAATAACCCTCCGTAGAAGCTTTAAGTAAGTCCAGTGGAATTAAAGAACTTTAAATACCTGTCTCACTATGTATAAATGCGACGATATTGCGTATTGAAAAAAACCCTCCTTTAGCTAGAGCGTTTGGACGGCCACAACGACGCCATTCGGGCAGGCTCTTCAAACAGCATTCCATAAACATACGTAACACCCTCATGGCGGGAAATCTCTGTCTTCTTATTGGCTGTATCTTCCTCAGTTGTAATTGGTTACTATTAGAGGTTCGTCAGTTATGAGATAGTTGCCACGTGTTGCATTTTAATTGTGAACCATTTTTAAATTGAAGTAGTGTTCTTATCTTTGGGTGATAACATAATATATCACGTCATTTTAAAAAACTCAGTCTTATATATAATGTATTTGACTCAGAGGAAGGCAGAATAAGATCAAAAAAATATTTTATATAAAACAAGTTGGATATCTTTAAACGCTGACGTATTTTTATGAAATGAAAATAGCTAGTTTAGATTGGTGAAACTTCTATATTAAAATTTACTGGATTATCGCTATAAAAATGTAGTTTTTTTAGTAAAGATGTAAATTAAATTATATTTAATTATTAATTAATGAAATGAAGAGAAAGAGGAAATTAACCCAATAAAATGTAATAGTTTGAAAGGAATATTTGATTACCTTTTGGCTACAATGCAAGACGTCGTCTGCAGAGTTAAGCACTGAAAATAATACTTGGCTACTTTTCAGTACAAAAATTATGATAATATCTCTTAAGAAAATTAAAATAATTACTTTATCTTTATCTTATAATCTTAGGAATATGGCCAAAAATATTCTGATAGCACACACAATAGAGGTAAACCGTCATATCAATATAAAATAGGATTAATTGACGTTTAATTTGGTATGTTATGGCAACTATTGTTATGACGTAGGCAAAGCGGTACCATTCCTACGATTTTAAGACGTCATCATGGCCAACTGCCAATCAGGACTGGAGACTGTGACAGCCAAAATCTTGAGTTTCGTCATTTCCAAACGCTCTAGATGTTGTTCCTCGTCGTTTTGCGTTGCTGTTCATGTCGCGAGTTTTCTTTGCTTTTTCGCATTTTTTGCTTCCCGTCATTAGTTGTTTATGTTTTCCATTTCCTTTTATTTTTTTATAAATAAAATTATTGTCTTGGGAACATAGTTATGGCATTACTCGCCAAAAAGGAACCTTACACAAAGACATCAAGTGAGTGTGTCTCTGGAACCAACATGAAATGTTATGAACCAGTGATATATTGAATTAAAATTTTTCGTTTTTCTGTCAATTTCGAAGCTTTGAGAGAAAGCAAATGTCTATAATTATATAATTTTAAAACGCTATTTAAACTATATATATATATATATATATATATATATATATATATATATATATATATATATATATATATATATATATATATATAGATAATAATAGATAGATAGATATACATATTGAATTTATGAATATGTATGACATATGGCAACATGAGAAACGATGTATAGAATTATATGAAAGAATTAAAAGGCCTTTTAATCAATAGAAAGCAAACTTAAATGCACTCCGTTTAGTTTAATTTTCCTAAGATTCATCCTACACCATTTGGCATATAAAATGCAGGTGATTTTATTAATATAACATATAATTCCATGTAAAAATAAGAATACCCATAAAATTTAAAGGCCTTTAAATACCCATCTCAGTATGTAGTATAATGCGAGGATTTCAATTAAATAGCCCTCAATGTAAAGTAAATAATATGATATTCAATATAATTCCACATAGAAAATAAATAAATAACCCTCCATAGAAGCTTTAAATAAGTCCATAGGAATTAAAGCATTTTAAATACCTGTCTGAGTATGAATAAATGCGACGATTTTGCTTAATAAATCCCTTCTCCATTAGAAGACGGTTTGAAATGCCATATGAGGCCATTTTTCTCAGTTTGAAGGAAAAGCATGGTTAACCACCGAAGAATTCCAACACTTTATTACTCTGCAATATAGCTGGATTGCAATCAATTGTCCAAGTGTGGCCATTTCCCATGCATAGTGATCAATTGGTTGCCAATAGGCTGCGTTTTCTAAATTTTAAGGAAAAGTTCGCTCGACCCCTGCATTTTCTCAGTTTTAAGGAAAGTCCATGTGACCCCAAAAACACCCACCTCTGTGGGTGGTGAAGATAAAATAAACCGTAAAGCAGCAACGGATTCCTGAAAACACGGCAGACAGCAGCGCATAAACTGGAGGAATCCGACGTTGTTCCAGCTTTTTAGGCGGGAAATTTGCTGTTGGTGACGTCATTAACCCCTTTCTCTGCTACAAGAAAGATCGTTGCCATATATCACCACCAGTCTAGGGCCTAACCAATATTTTTAAAAATATAAATAGTCTTTATTTATAAATTTATTGTCACAAAGTCTCAACTTCTACATATAATATTTTTTAAATAAATCTGACATTAAGAAATGCTCTTAAAGTGTAAATTATTTGAGATTTTTCTTCACAGAAAAGCTACTAGCTAGCATTTTCGGTGGAAAAGGCGACGCGAAGAATAAGCAACTATCTTATTTTTTTGTGACAGATAAGATTATAAAAACTAATATAGTTTTTTAGTAACTAATCATTTTACATACTTATAAAATAATTATCTTCAGAGGAAAAACAATATTCTATTTTATTTTTTCATGAGATTAAAGTTGACCTTAGACCTGCAAGGGACCTTACCGAGTGACATTCAGTGATTATAAAAAAATCTTTTCGATTTTTCCGTCAAGTTTCAAATCTTTGAGAGAAATAAACGTTTTTAATGAAGTAACTTTAAAATCCTATTTAAATACTATGTGTATATATATTTTTATATGTATGTATGTATGTATGTATGTATGTATGTATGTATGTATGTATGTATGTATGTATGTATGTATATAAATATATTATTACATGTATATGTATAACAACATTACAAACGATATAGAAACGTATATGAGAGAATTAAAAGGCCTTAATCACGCCATTAAAAATAGAGGCACTCCGGTCTTCCAAATCGCCTAGCAAAACTTCATTAAATTCATCCTAATACCATTTTGCATATAAAAAAGCAGGTGTTTTTTTAATGTTCCATAATTTCATGAAAAAATAACTAAATAATTTGTTCGTGAATCTTCAAAAATCCAACTTCAAGAACGTTAAATAACCATCTCAGTATGTATAAAGGGATGATTTTACTTAAAAAACCCTCCATTGTCCCCTTTGTTATTCCTCAGGTGGCCCAAACGTCATGACAATGTCCATTCATCCCTCCTCCGTTTTAGCACTAATTTAACAATCACCATAATTTATAATGCCATTAAAAAAATAACTAAATAACCCTCCAGAAGTTTTAAATCCAGTGAAATCAAAGCACGTTTAACCTTGACTAGAGTGTATAAATGCTACAGTTTGATTTAAAGAAGACCTCCATTAATCTGAGCATGGCGACCATTTGAATCACCGAGCAGGTTCTTCAAGCAGCATTCCATAAAATATAAGTAATCACCCACAAGGCAGGAAGGGGACCTACCAGATGAAACATGGCAATACCATCTGAATCTTCTCTCATCCAACTGTTAAACCCTAATGAATTTCTTCCCTGCACCTCTTCCTTATAACCTCACCTCGTCCTTGAGTTCTTCCCAACAAAGGATTACCTCATCTAGTCCTCCCCCTCATCAACCTCCCTCCTCCAGTTGTCAGACGCAGAAAGAGTTTCCACCAAACAAATTTACACCAGCCAAGGATGGACCGTATCTACGCTTTAGGGTTGCCTATTCTTGAACAAGGAACAATCCTGGCATATATCTGGCAGCACGACCGAATTACAAAGAGAGAATTCAATTTCACACAGAAGGACAGAGGGTAGTCCACCTCTCGAAAGGATTCCAGCGCGGATTTCTAGTTGTTAAACCAAGATAGGTAAATGGGGCCATCATTTGTTCATGGAAGTTGAAAAGTTCGAAATCTTTTCATAATCTGCCTTGATAATTGTCGAGAGAGGGGGTAACCAAACAAACACCATCAAGGAAAGTTTTCATCTACTTGCCAAGTATGGCTCGGGAATAGGGTTCCTTTTACAAGAAGATACACCAAAGTTCCAGGTACTTACACAGTTATATGTATACAGCCATCACCAAGATCAGTGCAGAAGACCCATGTTTTGTGGAATCTCTTGTAAAAAGCACGAAACTAAGAATCGTCTGGATAATTTCAAGAAGGGGGAAGCTACTAACGCGCATAGTTTTATATAATGCTATTCAGGATACCACATCATTCATATATCGAGCGCTGTAATACAAGATGATGACTGCTATATCTGTATTCCTATATATATATATATATATATATATATATATATATATATATATATATATATATATATATATATATATATATATATATGTGTACTATTGTGTGTGTGTGTGTGTGTGTGTGTGTGTGTAAGTGTATTTTTACAAACCATAAACGATATATAGAAATATATGAGAACATTTTTTTATTTTCATTTTATTGGCCGGCAAAACGACGTCGTTGTCAAGATTCATATTACATCATTTTGCATGTCAAAATGTAAGTAATTATTTAATAATCAGCATAATTCCATATAAAAAATTAACAAAATAAACTTCTGTAGAAGCTTCAAGTAATAACAATGAAATAAAGCGCTTGAAATTTCCGTCAGTATGTATTAATGCAACGATTTTGCCTCAAAGCGCTCTCTATGTAGCTAGAGCATTTGAAAGGCCATTCAATAAACATAAAGTAATACCATCATGGAAGGAAATATCTGTGTTCTTATTGGCTGCACCATCCTCAGTTGTAATTGGCTGGTGTCCAAGTAAACTACCGAAGACGTTAATATTCTAGCATCTGCAGATGAAAGAGTTGCCATGTGTTGCATTCTAACAGAGTAACATATTTTAAAATCAATCATTTTCTGTCTTGGTGCGATAACATAGTATATCCTTTCATTTTTAGAAATTCAACCTCGTATATTTGACTCAGACAAAGGCAGAATAGCATTTGTAGATCATTATATATATAACAAGGTGGATTCTTTTTAAAAGCCAGCATATTTTTTGAATGAAAACAGACTAAAAGGTGAAACTTCCTTATTAAAATTTACTGAATTATAGCCATTAAAATATAATTTAGAGACTATAGATGTATAATTGAATTATATTGGATTTAAAATTGATAAAGTCAAGAAAAAAAGTATATTAATCCAAGAAAAAGTAATAGCTTGGAAGGAAGAGATGATTAGGCTTTGGCTACAATGTAAGTTGTCGTCTGCAGAGCTAAACCATGAAAAAAATAATTGGCTACTTTTCAGTACAACGATTATGAAAATATCTATTGATAAAATTTATATAATTCATTTTTCTCTATCTTATAGTGTTAGGAATATGGTCTAAAATATTCTGATAAAAGACACAAGAAATATAAAGCGTCATTTTAATATAAATAGGATTAAATTACTTATATTTTGGCATCTTATGGCAACAATCTTCATGACGTAATTAGCCGCAGCTGGCAGTCGTACGATTTTAAGACGTCACCATGGCCAGCAACCAATCAGGACTGGAGACTGTGACAGCCAATGAGAGGACAGGTTTTTCCCGCTTAAAAGGTACTTTACATGAAGGGGGTTCTTCGCTTTTATGCGTTGCTGATGGGTGGTTTCCTCAGTCGCGAGTTTTTGTTAATTTCCAAACGCTCTAGCCCTGATTGTTCCCAGTTAATTTTAATTTAGTAAATAAATAATTTTATCTTGCTGTTTTGGAAGGGCTAGAAAGGGCATTGAAAATTGCGTTTTCAAACGCTTTAGTTAAAAGATTTTTTTTTGGTTTTTCACCTTTTTTTATTCCCTAGGTTACTTTTTGTATGATTTTCCATTTACTTTTCAAAATTCTTTGTAAATACATAGACATGACATTGCTCAGTTCCATTTTGCTTAATAACTAAATATAATTTAAAATCACACAGTTTAAGCTCAAGTTTTTATTTTCTCATGAGATTAAAGTTGACTTTAGGCTACAAGGACCTTGACAATGACATCCAGTAAGTATAAATAAAACTTTTAATTTGATTTTTCTCTTCAATTTCCAAATCTTTGATATATATATAACAAATATAAAAATTAAAATAATTTAAAATATCCTATTTAAACATTATTTATATATATATATATATATATATATATATATATATATATATATATATATATATATATATATATATAAAATGTGTATATGTATATATATGTATATGTATGCATGTATATATTATATTATATGTATATTATATGTATGATTCTATTAGAATGATATAGGAAACGTATATGTAGAGAATTAAAAGGCCTTTAATCAATACTAAACTTGAGGCACTGCATTTTGTATTTATTTTTCGTGCCCGGCAAAACGGCGTCGTCATTAAGATTCATCCTATACCGTTTAGCATATAAAATGCAGGTGATGATTTTAATATTCAATATAATTTCATGTAAAGAATAACTAATTAATCCTTCGTAGAAGCTTTAAGTAAGTCCAATAGAATTTAAGCGCGTTAAATGACCATCTCAGTATGCATAATGAGAAGATTTTACTTAAAAAAGCCTCCATTAGGTTTGTTTTGTATTTACCGTTAGGGAGCTGGCAAAATTATGACGTCATTAAGATTCATCCTACACCGTTTTACACAAAACAATTTTTCCATAAGTAATAATTTAACAATCAATATATAATTCTTTAAGAACAATAACTAAATAACCCTCTGTAAAAGTTTTAAGTCCGGTGAAATCAAAGCAATTTAATACCTCTGTATTAAAGTGCTTAAAAAGTCCCCCAAGCTAGAGCCCTTGAAAGGCCATTTGACGCCATTCGCGTAGGTTCTTCAAACAGCATTCCATAAACATAAGTAACACCCTCAAGGCAGGAAATTTCTGTGTTCTTATTGGCTGCACCATCCTCAGTTGTAATTGGCTGTTAGTCCTGTAACCCACCGAGAGCGTTGCTATTCTACTTTCGTAGGACATGAAACAGTTGTCATGTGTTGCTGTCTAATCGTGAAACATTTAAACATTAAGTAGTGTTCTTATCTAGGGTTGATAAATTAATATATTCAGAATGGCAGAATAACATCAATAAAATGTATTTGATATAAAAAGAACAACATCAGAAAGTTATTTTATAAAAACAAGTTGGATTCTTTAAAAATGGTGGCTTATTTTTATGACTGGAAATCACTGGGTAAAAGTGGTGAAACTTCTGTATTAAAATTGACTGAATTATATTGATTAAGATATAAAATTGGCAACGAAGACGTGTAATTGAATTAGATTTTATTCAAAATTGATGAAGTGAAAGAGAAAAAGAAATTAACCTCAAAAAATGTAATATTTTGAACGGGATACTTGATTATCCTTTTACTACAATGGAAGATGTCGTCTGCAGAGCTATGTGTTTAAAATAATAATTGGCTACTTTTTCAGTACAACGATTATGATAATATCTCAATAAAAATGTAACTAATTACTTTTCTTGTCTTATAGCTATTAGGAAAATGGCGTAAAATATTCTGATAACATACACAATAGGGGTAAATTGTCATATTAATATAAAATAGGATTAAATTACTTTTTATTTTGGAAATGTTATGGCAACTATTGTTATGACGTAAACAGCAACAGCGCTGACAGTCGTACGATTTGAAGACGTCACCTTGGCCAACTAACAATCAGGGTGGGATTAGTCCAGCCAAGGAGAGGGCAGATTTTTCCTGCTTAAGAGAGACATCAGATGAACAGGTTCATCGCTTTTGTTCGTTACTGGTAATAGGTGGTTTCCTCAATACCATTAAAAATCGTGAGTTTTGCCATTTCCAAATTGTGTGTGGGTATGTGTTGTGTGTGTGCCTGGAACCAACATTAGATATTACTACTGTAATAATCAGTTATTTTTCATTAAATAAAACTTTTCTTCGATTTTTCCGTCATTTTCAAAGCTTTGAGAGAAAACAAATGTCTATAAAGACATAATTTTAAGATGCTATTTAAACAGTCTTTGACTTCCAGATGGACAGCCTTTCATAGAGTAGAGTTCTTGGCAAATTTTCTCCGCAATAAGTGTTTTACATTTCGCTATTTCCGTATGGTATTTAATAAACGCCTAACCGCAAAAATGGAACAAACTATTACCATATATACCGCTCCCCGAATCAGTATTTATGCCAAGCTCCCTTTCTTACATGATATAGATTTAAAAACAAATGTATGAATTTATTTAATCATAAATTGCCAGTTGTAAATCTGAAGTTGATCCAAGGAAATCCTATAAATGTACATTTTCTTTTTTCAGAGTGAGGACTGAGCCCTTCCCTGGACACCAAACATTATTTATAGAATATTCTTGCCCAGATGTAGTCTGTGAACCTACGCTGGATGTACTAAGAGGCTTCTCAAAGTCCGCTTCTGCTCTCATCAAGGTGTCACTTCAGGACGGGTTGCAAATTGTCCAATCCTGATTTATCCAATTTTCGAAACCATTCTCAGATTTGTGGTACCGCTTGGATATAAACGGTTTTAAAGTTATTGGATCTGCCCTTCAGGACGAAGAGTTCCTGGTTTTCGGAGCCTCCTTTTATAAAAACTAATGTTTTACATTAAGCACCCTCTACTCGTCCGCCCAACTATTTATAGCCTAATTACCTACTTGTTTACATTCCCCGTTCGCTATAGTTATTTTCCCAATGTTTATTTTCTCTCTGTCAGTTTTATCACATTTTAGCTCTTACCTTGTTGGATGTTTATTGGAAGTTCCGGTTGTGTTATCTGTCTTTTATATTTGTAATAAAAAAATAAGTTTTCCCGGTATATCAGTGGCATTTTATGTATTTATAGGGTATGTAATTTTCCAGCCATGAATATGCATCATGTAATATGAGAAAATGCCTTTTCCTCTTCATCCTGATATATATATATATATATATATATATATATATATATATATATATATATATATATATATATATATATATATATATATATATATATATATATATATATATATATATATATATATATATATATATATATATATATATATATATATATATATATATGTGTGTGTGTGTGTGTGTGTGTGTCAAGATAAAAGGCCCATAAAACACTATTGAACGTTGCAACCATATATTTCGGGCACTTTCTTCTGTGCCCCAGTTCACTGGTAAAATATTTTACCAGTGAACAGGGCACAGAAGGAAGTGCCTAAAGAAAATAAGTGGGTTGCAACGTTCAAATAGTGTTTTATGGGCCTTTTTATCTTCATATCACACTGTAGTATTACAGCAAAAGACATTCATATATATATATATATATATATATATATATATATATATATATATATATATATATATATATATATATATATATATATATATATATATATATATATATATATATACATACATATACATATGTATATATATACACACAAAAAATTAAGCTACAAATGTCAAGTAAATGTAACAGAATTCATATATATATATACATATATATATATATATATATATATATATATATATATATATATATATATATATATATATATATATATATATATATATATATATACATATATATATATATATACATATATATATATACATATATATATATATATATATATATATATATACATATATATATATATATATATATATATATATATATATATATATATATATATATATATATGTATATATATATATATAATATATATATATATATATATATATATATATATATATACATATATATATATATATATATATATATATATATATATATATATATATATATATATATATATATATATATATATATATACATATATATATACATATATATATATATATATATATATATATATATATATATATATATATATATATATACATATATATACATATATATATATATATATATATATATATATATATATATATATATATATATATATATATATATATATATATATATATATATATATATATATATATATATATATATATATATATATATATATATATATATAAATATATATATATATATATATATATATATATATATATATATATATATATATATATATATATATATATATACATATATATATTGCATAGTTATGTATTAGTATATATATGTATGACAACATTAGAACCAATATATAGAAGCATATGAGAGGATTACAAGGCCTTTAATCAATAGTAAGCAAACTTAGAGACACTCCGTTTTGTATTATCTTTTAGATGGCCTGCAATACGTCGTCGTCATCAAGATTCATCCTACACTGTTTTGCATATAAAATGTGAGTAATGAATTAATAGCCTATAAAATTCCAGAAAAAATAACTAAATAATCCTCCACAGAAGCTTCAGGTAATTCAAATAAAATTAAAACGCTTTAAATACCATCTCAGTACATATAATAAATGCGATAATTTTACTTAGAAATAAAGACCTCCATTGGCTAGAGCGTTTGAAAGTCCATTTGACGCTCTTTAGGCAGGTTTTTCAAACAGCATTCCATAAACATAAGTAACACCCTCATGGCGGGAAATCTGTGTTCTTATTGGATGTATCATCCTCAGTTGTAATTGGCTGTTGCTCGTGTAAACTACTGAAGGTGTTACTCTACCTTCGTAGGACAAGAAATAGTTGCCATGTGTTGCATTTTAATCATGAAACACTTGTAAAAATCAAGTAGTGTTCTTATCTGGGGGTGATAACATAATATAACCAGTTATTATTAAATACTCAATCTTATATATATGATGTATTTGACTCAGGGAAAGACAGAATTACATAAATAAAGCATTTCACATATAAAAAGGTGGATTCCTTAAAATCTGTCCTATTTTTATGAATGAAAACCACAAGGTAAAAGTGGTGAAACTTCTGTATTAAAATGTACAGAATTGATTATTAAAATATAATTTTTGTAATAAAGACATGTAATTGAAATTATATATAATTTGAAATGAATAAAGTGAAGAGAAAAAGGAAATTAAGCCAAGAAAATGAAATAATTGAAAGGAATATTTTATTAGCCTTTGGCTACTATGCGAGATGCCGTCTGCAGAGCTAAGCCTTAAAAATAATACTTGGCTACATATACTATTTTTATTAATAAAATTTCATTAATTACTTTCTCTTTGCCTTATATTTTATGAATATGGCCTAAAATATTCCGATAACAAACACAAAAGAGTTAAAGCGTCATATTAATATAAAAAAAACATTAAATAATCTATATTTAGGTCTCTTATGGCAACGATAATTATGACGTAAGAAGCAGCCGGCAGTCGTACGATTTTAAGACGTCACCATTGCCAACTACCAATCAGGACTGGAGACTGTGACAGCCAATGGGTGGACAGATTTTTCCCGCTTATAAAAGCCATTACATGAAAGGATCTTTGCTTTTTTATGCGTTGCTGTTCGCTGGTTTCTTCAATTCCTGTAAAAATCGCGACTTTTCTCCTTTCAAACGCTCTAGCGTAGGTAGATTCCTCACCCTTTTTTTAGTTGTTGTTTGTATCTTGAGTTTTTTTTAAGCGCTCTAATTAGATGTTTTCTTTGTTTTTTCACCTTTTCTATGTTTACTTATGTTAGTTATATATTCATGTTTATGGTTTTTTAAAATAAATATACATGGCATTTACTCGTTTCTATTCTCTATTAATAAAATATAATTTAAATCTGACAGGCTAAGACTGCTTCATTGTCATGAGATTTTTCATGAGATTAAAATTGAGCTTATGTCAACAAGAGCATTTAAGCACAGGGATCTAGTGAGTGTGTCTCAGGAACCAACTTTAAATATATGAATCAGTTATTTATTAAATAAAATTTTTCAGTTTTCCATTAGCTTCAAAGCTTTAAGAGGAATCAAATTTCTCTAATGATATAATTTTAAAATGCTATTTAAAAATTATATATACATATATATATATATATATATATATATATATATATATATATATATATATATATATATATATATATATATATATAAAAGTATGAGAGAATTAAAAGGTACTTTATCAATAATAAGCAAACTTGGAGGCACTCCTTATTGTATTTTGTTTTTTCGTGGCCGACAAAACGATGTCGTCATTAAGATTCACCCTACACCATTTTGTATATGAAAATGCAGATGATTTTAATATAATTCGATGTAAAAAATAAGTAAATAACCCTTCGTAGAAGTTTTAAGTAAGTTCATTAAAATTTAAGTACTTTACATACCCTTTATATATATATATATATATATCTCAGTATGTATAAATGCTACGATTTCAGCATTTAGGAGCCCTCAATTAGGTCCATTAGGTGGCTGTAAACGATGACGTCATTAAGATTCATCCTACACCATTTTTGCATATGACATGCAAGTAACAATGAATTAATTAATAGTCTATAAATTCCAGAAAAAATAATTAAATAATCCTCCATAGAAGCTTCAGGTAATTGAAATAAAATTAAAACGCTTTAAGTACCATCTCAGTATATATAATAAATGCGACAATTTTACTTAGAAATACAGACCTCCATTGGCTAGAGCGTTTGAAAGTCCATTTGACGCTATTCAAGCAGGTTTTTCAAACTGGCATTCCATAAACATAAGTAACACCCTCATGGCGGGAAATCTGTGTTCTTATTGGATGTATCATCCTCAGTTGTAATTGGCTGTTGCTCATGTAAACTACTGAAGGTGTTACTCTACCTTCGTAGGACAAGAAATAGTTGTCATGTGTTGCATTTTAATCATGAAACACTTGTAAAAATCAAGTAGTGTTCTTATCTGGGGGTGATAACATAATATAACCAGTTATTATTAAATACTCAATCTTATATATGATGTATTTGACTCAGGGAAAGACAAATTACATAAATAAAGCATTTCCACATATAAAAGGTGGATTCCTTAAAAGCTGTCTTATTTTTATGAATGAAAACCACAAGGTAAGTGGTGAAACTTCTGTATTAAAATGTACAGAATTGACTATTAAAATATAATTTTTGTAATAAAGACATGTAATTGAAATTATATATCATTTGAAATGAATAAAGTGAAGAGAAAAAGGAAATTAAGCCCAGAAAATTAAATAATTGAAAGGAATATTTTATTAGCCTTTGGCTACAATGCGAGATACCGTCTGCAGAGCTAAGCCTTAAAAATAATACTTGGCTACATTTCAGTGCAATGCTTATACTATTTTTATTAATAAAATTTAATTAATTACTTTCTCTTTGCCTTATATTTTATGAATATGGCCTAAATATTCTGATAACAAACACAAAGAGTTAAGCGTCATATTAATATAAAAAAACATTAAATAATCTATATTTAGGTCTCTTATGGCAACGATCATTATGGCGTAAGCAGCAGCCGGCGGTCGTACGATTTTAGGACGTCACTATTGGCCAACTACCAATCAGGACTGGAGACTGTGACAGCCAATGGTTGGACATATTTTTCCGCTTATATAAGCCATTACATGAAGGGGATCTTTGGTTTATGTGTTGCTGTTCGCTGGTTTCTTCAATTCCTGTAAAATCATGACTTTTCTCCTTTCAAACGCTCTAGCGTAGGTAGATTCCTCGCCCTTTTTAGTTGTTGTTTGTATCGTGAGTTTTTTTAAGCGCTCTAATTAGATGTTTTCTTTTTTTTTCACCTTTTCTATGTTTACTTATGTTAGTTATACATTCATGTTTATGGTTTTTAAAATAAATATACATGGCATTTTACTCGTTTCTATTCTCTATTAATAAAATATAATTTAAATCTGACAGGCTAAGACTGCTTCATTGTCATAAGATTTTTCATGAGATTAACACTGAGCTTATGTTAAACAAGAGACTTTAAGCAAAGGGATCTAGTGAGTGTGTCTCTGGAACCAACTTTAAATGTTATGAATCAGTTATTTATTAAATAAATTTTTTCAGTTTTCCATTATTTCAAAACTTTAAGAGGAAACAAATTTCTCTAATGATATAATTTTAAAACGCTATTTAAACATTATATATATATATATATATATATATATATATATATATATATATATATATATATATATATATATATATATATATATATATATATATATATATACACACAACAGAAACGATATATAAAAAGTATGAGAGAATTAAAGGTACTCCTTTTGTATTTTGTTTTTCGTGGCCGGCAAAACGATGTCGTCATTAAGATTCATCCTACACCGTATTGTACATGAAAATGCAGGTGATTTTAATATAATTCGATGTAAAAAATAAGTAAATAAGCCTTCGTAGAAGCTTTAAGTAAGTCCATTAAAATTGGAAGTACTTTACATACCTACGATTTTACTTAAGAGTACCCACTTAGGTCCATTAGGTGGCTGGCAAAACGGTGACGTCATTAAGATTCATCCTACACCGTTTTGTATATTGTATGTAAAGTAATAATTTGATAATCAATATAATTCCACATGGAAATGACTAAATAATCCTCCATAGAAGCTTTAAGTAAATCCAGTGGAATTAAAGAACTTTTAAGACCTGTCTCAGTTTGTATAAAATGCGACAATATTGCGTGTTGAAAAAAGCCCTCCTTCACTAGCTAGAGCGTTTGGAAGGCCACAATGACGCCATTCGGGCAGGTTCTTCAAACAGCATTCCATAAACATAAGTAACACCCTCATGCCGGTAAATCTCTGTCTTCTTATCGGCTGTATCTTCCTCAGTTGTAATTGGCTGTTGATTATGTAACCTTCGCCAGTTGTGATATAGTTGCCACGTGTTGCATTTTAATCGTGAACCATTTTTAAATTCAAATAGGTTCTTATCTTGGGGTGATAACATAATATATCCCGTCATTTTTAAAAAGTCAGCCTTACATATAATGTATTTAACTCAGAGGAAGGCAGAATAACATCAGTAAAATATTTTATATAAAACTTGAAAACTTTAAATCTGGCTTATTTTTTATGAAAGAGAACAACTAGTTTAGATTGGTGAAACTTCTGTATTAAATTTTACTGAATTGCCCCTATAAAAATGTAATTTTTGTTGTAAAATGTGTAATTAGGTTATACTTAATTATAAACTGTTGAAGTGAAGAGAAAAAGGAAATTAATCCGAGACAATGTAATAGTTTGAAAGGAATATTTGATTACTTTTTGGCTACAATGCAAGACGTCGTCTGCAGAACTAAGCATTGATAATAATACTTGGCTACTTTTCAGTACAAAGATTATGATAATATCTCTTAATAAAATGAAACTAATTACTTTCTGTTTATCTTATAATCTTAGGAAAATGGCCAAAAATATTCTGATAGCACACACAATAGAGGTAAACCGTCATATCAATATAAAATACGATTAATTGACGTTTAATTTGGTATGTTATGGCAACTATTATTATGACGTAGGCAAAGCAGTACCAGCTAAGACGTCATCATGGCCAACTGCCAATCAGGACTGGTGACTGTGACAGCCAAAATCTCGAGTTTCGTCATTTCCAAACGCTCTAGATGTTGTTCCTCGTCGTTTTGCGTTGCTGTTCGTGTCGCGAGTTTTCTTTGTATTTTCACATTTTTTTTGTTTCCCGTCATAAGTTTTTTATGTTTTCTATTTACTTTTATTATTTTTATAAATAAATTTGTTGTCTTAGGAACACAGTCATGGCATTACTCGCCAAAAACCTTACACAGAGACATCCAGTGATTGTGTCTCTGGAACCAACATCAAATATTCGATTTTTCTGTCAATTTCAAAGCTGTAATGATATAATTTTAAAATGCTATTTAAACACAATGAAGTATCAATATAATGCTATTTAAACACTATATATATATATATATATATATATATATATATATATATATATATATATATATATATTATTTCCGAGTGTAGAGCGAATTAGATATTAAAGGACGTTTGTAGCTTACTGATTGAATATGAATCACGGTGATGTGATAAAAAGTCATATATATATATATATATATATATATATATATATATATATATATATATATATATATATATATATATATATATATATATATAGATAGATAGATAGATAGATAGATAGATAGATAGATAGACAGACATGCATACATATTGTATTTATGTATATGTATGACATAATATGACATTAGAAACGATATATAGAATTATATGAAAGAATTAAAAGGCCTTTAATCAATAGTGAACAAACTTAAATGCACTCCGTTTGGATTTAATTTTCCTTAGCCTGCGAACGTTTTGCATATAAAATGCAGGTGATTTTAATATAACATATAACGCCATGTAAAAAAATAACTAAATAACCGTTCGTAAAAATTTTAAGAATGTCCAATAAAATTTAAATACTTTAAATACCCATCTCAAAATGCGAGAATTTTGCTTAATAAAAGCCCTTCTCCATTAGCAAGACCGTTTGAAGCCAGTTTTCTCAGTTTGAAGGAAAAGTCTGAATAACCCCCAAAAAACACCCAATACCTTATTACTTTGCAATATGACTGGATTGCAATCAGTTGTCCAAATTTCTATGGAAAATGCATATTTATCTATGGCTTGCCAATAGGCTGCATTTTTCTCAGTTTTAAGGAAAAGTCTATGTGACCCCCAAAAAACAACCAAGGCAGGCAGCAAAGATGTCCTCTGCTGGTGGTGAAGACAAAACAAACCGTAAATCAGCAACGGATTCTTGAAAACACGCCAGACAGCAGCGCATAAACTGAAGGAACCCGACGATGTTCCAGCTTTTTAGGCGGGAAATTTGCTGTTGGTGACGTCATGAGCTCCTCGCTCTGCTACATGAAAGAAATCGTTGCCATATATCACCACCAGTCTAGGCCTAACCAATATTTAAAAAAAATATAAATGGTCTTTATTTATAAATTTTTATTGTTACACAGTCTTAACCTCTACATATGATATTTTAAAATAAATTTGACATTAGGAAATGCTCTTAAAGTGTAAATTATTTGAGATTCTTCTTCATAGGAAAGCTACTAGGTAACATTTTCGGTGAAAAAAGCGCCGCGAAGAATAAGCAAGTAACTATCTTATTTTTTCTGACAAATAAGATTATAAAATCTAATATAGTTTTTTCCTTACTTTAATCATATTATATACTACAAAAAATAATTATCTTCAGAGTAAAAACAATATTATACGACGTAAAGAACGTTTTTTTTAAGAATTCGAGTTCCCCGAATGGCTACGATGCCTAGTCACCACGTAATCAGTGAGAATGGGAAGTCATAAGCCCCGCCCATAATGAATAGGCCTACGATTAACGATTTTGTGATATAAATAAACAAATTCCCTCTTTGCACACGATGTTATAAGGGGTCCTATACTCGATTTACGGCGCCCATTACATGATTGCCAACATCGTGTAGGACCAGCGACACTCAGTTGGCTGAGTCGTCTGCTAACTTTTGTGGGCGGAGCCTATTTCCTCTACACACCAGGCCGCAGCAAGCCTCATTTATTCACCTTCCAGCATCCAAGACGAAAACGAGTCAGGCGCACTTAATCCTGAGACATGGTCATGATCGTTAACATGTTAGTACTGTTAGTATATCTTACCCCATTTTGCAAAATTAAAAATCCATAGTCAGAACTGAGATTCAACAACTCTGACATATTAAATGAATGATTCTCTAGTTTCACTTCCCCTGCTATTTAAACAATAAGGCATATTGATGACTTAAGGGGTAACTCAAGCGCCTTAAATTTACCCTATATCTATTTAAAAAAATCAGGAATGCCAAGGACTGGAGTTGAAGAGTTGACTGATGACCCACACACCCCCAGGTAATAAAGGCTTCAGTTCTTGGGAGAGTATAAAAAACGGCATTTTTCTCCTGTTAAAAATTTTTTTTCAAAGACATTTGTTTTTCTTTTTACTCGTATTGCTGTTTATGAATAGCAAATTATCAAATATTATTAGATAATTTGTTAAGTCAAGGGACTATGAGCAAAAAATATAATTATTTTATATCTTTTATCATCGCAAATCTCAAATAACTTATGGGGGGGGGATTTTCTTGAAATTCGTAAAAGATGCATGTGCTGTAATAGGTATTTTCCCTTGCAAAATGAACAACTAAGTGATTGAAAAAACCAAAGTTCATACCTATGTTATTGTGGCCTGGGCACATAGGGCATACAAAGATTTAACGCCTATGTTGTGTCTTCATGTTATCGGCCCTGTGGTAACTGTATTTGGAAGCCATTCTTGGAATTGCTTTGTTGGTGCGCACCACTATCTCATTTATAATGCCATTGTCAAACAGCAAGTTCATGGCTTTTTCTGGGGTGTTTGCACCCCTTACCTCCTGTGTTGGTCCTCGGGTGAACAGACTAACAATGTTCCGTGCTGCTGTCCTCACTGCCATTGTTGACTATGAACGACAATTCCACCTAAAGCCAGACGTGCTTATCTGTTGGCTAGTTCCAAAGTCAACAATTCTTGGAACCTTTCTGTCATGGCCTGCAGTAAGGCAACTTAGTTTTCCCTTTTCTTCAGCAGACATCAACACTACTGCCAGACCAAATCACAGAGGAGAAGTTACCATCACGCCTAAGGATAGAGCGAGAATAGACATCCTGATAGCCAACATTAATTGCAAACTACTGAGCCCAAATAAAAAAAACTGAACAAGGGCATCATTGGAAATTGCCCAGTAGAGCTCCCATTAGACCCTCTTTTGGAACTCCCGCATATTATCGAAGCCCGGAGGGATAAAACAAAACATAAACGACCTGCAGAGGACCAGTTCCGAGCCAAGTATGGCTTAGGATATGAGAATATTTCCCAACAAAGGATTACACTCCTGAGCATCTCAGGTGCTACCGTTGCCAGCATTATGGCCATTTCCAGGACCGTTGCAGATGCCCCATAATTTCTGTCATTTGAAGTAAAAGACAAGGCCAAGGTATGTCTGCATAACTTAAAAAAAGGGGAACCTACTAACCCAAAGTGCCCCAACTGATCTGCCCCTCATCATGCTAGTTTAGCTAGCATTGCATATTTCAGAACAAGGTCAAATCTACCAATTACCTGTTTCGTCACCCCAGTGAGTTGCAACCCAAGATCCATGAAATGAAACGACAGGACAACCAGACGAAGTAGAATTAATTTAGTGTCGAGAGAAGAGACACAAACCGAGCAGCCAACGCCCACAACCCTGCCTGATCTCAAACCTCAGACCTCAAAGTTCCATTGTATCTGTATTCCTCAGTACCAGATTCCTTCTGGACGGGCAAAGTACAGTTTGAAAGTACTAATGGCTCGTGATGAGCTCAGATGTTTCATGTGCAAGTTGAATGAGGCTATCAGCGATATAAAAGGGCAAGGTTATTTATCAGTGGAACTCATGAAACCTTTAAAAGATATTCTCG
>NC_089750.1:59074706-59097206 GCF_040412425.1 Macrobrachium rosenbergii
TGGTCTAAAATATTCTGATAACATACATAATAGTGGTAAACCGTCATATTAATATAAAATAGGATTAAATTACTTTTATTTTTATATGTTATGGCAACTATTGTCGTGACGTAAGTGGAGCGGCTGGCAGTCGTACGATTTTAATACGTCACCATGGCCAACTACCAATCAGGGCTGGAGAATGTAATAGCCAATGAGGGGACAAATTTTTCCCGCTTAAGAAAGACATTAGATGAAGGGTTCTTCGCTGTTATTCGTTGCTGTTAGGTCTTTTTCTCAAATGCTTAAAATTCGCGAGTTTTGCCATTTCCAAACGCTCTAGCTTGAGGGGAGCGGGGGGAAGGTTCCTCGGTCTTTTGCGTTCATTTGTGTGTTGTGAGTTTTCAAACGCTCTTGTTTCCCGTTGTAAGTTTTTTTTATGTTTTACTACCATTTACATTTTAAATTTTGTTGTAAATGAATCTTGTTTTTTTTGGGGGGGGTGGGGTTTAGCAGCATAGACTCATTTACATCACAGCAATAGACAAAATAAAATGTAAAATCAAACAGACTATGCTTAAGTCTTTATTTTCATAAGATTAAAGCTGACCTTATGCCAACTAGGGGCCTTAATCAAGGACATCCAGTGAATGTGGCTCTGAATGAAGCACTGAGTTATTATGAATCACTTATTTAATAAAAAAAAACTTATTTCAGTTAATTTCAAGTCCCAGAGAGGAAACAACCGTAAATCATAAATGCTATTTAAACATTATACACACAAATATATACAGGTATATATATATATATATATATATATATATATATATATATATATATATATATATATATATATATATATATATATATGTGTGTGTGTGTGTGTGTGTGTGTGTGTGTGTGTGTGTGTGTATATGTGTGTGTATATATATATATATATATATATATATATATATATATATATATATATATATATATATATATATATATATATATATATATATATTGATTGATTGATTGTATATGTATACATATATACATTCGTTCTCTCTCCGAGCTTCGAAACTGACAGGAAAAAGTTTTTTTTATATAAGTAATAAGTGATCCATAATATTCATTGTTGGATCCAGAGGCACACTCACTGAATGTCTCGGGTACGGTACCTTATCAGCAGCATAAGGTCAACTGTAATCTCTCACACACACACACACACACACACATATATATATATATATATATATATATATATATATATATATATATATATATATATATATATATATGTATATATGTACATATATGTATATATATGTGTGTGTATGTGTGTATTAAGCCACGAGAATCGTTTAATCCAATTCACTATACATCTGGAATACCTCACACCCAAGGGAATTATAATGGATAAGTGCTTCGTCACTAGGGGATTTCGAACCGTTGCCTGGTAAAGAAATAACTATGTACTGTGGTTTAGTAGACAAAAGTTACAGTTATTAATTTTTCCAAGACATATATATATATATATATATATATATATATATATATATATATATATATATATATATATATATATATATATTCATATATATATATATATATATATATATATATATATATATATATATATACACATATATATTAATATATGCATACATATATGTCTATACATACATACATGCATACATATATATATATATATATATATATATATATATATATATATATATATATATATATATATATATATGTATATATATATATATATACATACATACACACACACACACACACACATATATATATATATATATATATATATATATATATATATATATATATATATATGTATATATATATATATATATATATATATATATATATATATATATATATATACTGTATGTAGTATGTATGTGTGTATGTATATATATATATATATATATATATATATATATATATATATATATATAAGTAACAACATCTGGATATATCAGTATAAATATCTGACAGAATCTGAAGCGTTTTTAATCAACAGAAAACAAACTCAAGAATTTCGTTATGTATTTTTTCTTTTGGTGACAAAAGCGCACTGTCATTAAGATTCATCCTACACATTTTTGTTTAAAACGTAATCAATGATTTAACAATCAATTAATTTCTAATTTACAAAATTACTTAATGAATTTTTTTTATTATATTTAAGTAAGCCATATTAACTTAAAGTATAATTGAACGGCTTTACTTGAAAAACGCTTCACTAGCTAGAAAGGCCATTTGACGCCATTCGAGCACGTTCGTCAAACAGCATTCCATACTCTACAGGAACACCTTCATGGTGGGAACTTCCAGTCATCTTATTGGTTTTATGATCTTCCGCTGTGATTGGTTGTTGTTCCTATTTACTATCCAGTATGTTCTTTACTATTCTAGCTATTAGCGTCATATAATAGACACGTGGTAACTATTTCATGACGTTAGTAGCGGCAGTCGTAAACACAGTCTTTGCTAGTAAACATGAACGACAACCCATCATAATTGAGCATGATAGAGCCAATAGGAAGGCAAAGATTTCCAGCCATGTGGGTGTTTCTTATGTTTATGGAATGCTGTTTGAAGAACCTCCTCGGAAGGCGTCAAATGTCCCTTGTTAAGTAAACTGATTCTCTTATATTGACAGATGTTTTTAAACTGATCTGATTTGACTGATCCTACGTGAAGCTTATACAGAGGTTCTTTTAGCAGTGCTTTATGTGAAAATAAATTCATCGATAATTTATCATTACGTTTTGTGTAGAATACGGTGTAGGAAGAATATTATTGCCAACCTCCTTTTGCCACCAACAAAAAAAAAAAGAAAGAAAGTATTAGAACGGAATTCCTCTGAGTATGCTTGCTTTAGTTTAAAGTCTCTTCAGAGAGTTATATTTATATACCTTGATGTTATCTCTCTCTCTCTCTCTCTCTCTCTCTCTCTCTCTCTCTCTCTCTCTCTCTCTCTCTCTCTCTCTCTCTCTATATATATATATATATATATATATATATATATATATATATATATATATATATATATATATATATATATATATAGCGTGTGTGTGTTGTGTGTTTCCTGACCTCTTCTCTAAAACTTTAGCAAAATAATGACAGTAATATTAATGATGATGATGATGGTTGTAATTATTAATAAATACCAAAACTGCCTTCACTGACGTTTAGTTATTCCTTGCAAATACATGAAACCTGTGTTACCAAACTGCATATAAAATTCAGGACGATATTACAAGTTAAACTTCTCTCAACATACTGTGATGAAAGGCGGAAAAGCACAGTGATGAACTCAATAAAAATGAAGCTTTTTGTAGAGATGTTACTCTGGAAAATGAGCAAGAAAAGACTACCTGAAAACTACTACACAAAGTGACCAGACAAGAGGGAGTCTTTTTCGTTTTTTCCGCGAGATGGGGTTTACGTTATTTGTCCCATCTGGAGCAGATGTAATCGTCGGAATTAATGGATTTAAAAGGAAGAAAGCTGGTGAAAAAAAAACATTACAGGATTATCTGCTTAAATGGAATTCCATACAAAGGATAACAATGCACGAGCTTTTTTTTTTTTTTTTTTTGTTAGAGCGAGATTGCGTGTGTACTGTATGTTTCTCTTACTAGCAACAACATTCACACATTTAATCGTACTATTGGCAAATGATGAGGATTGAGCTCTTATTCTTCAATATACCCGCCTCTACGGCTTTGGAAGCTTTTGAGAAAAAATACTAAATCTTCATATGGACATTATACCAACGGAGGTTGTAAGACTAAATGGTATAGCTTAGAAATAAGAGAAAGAGATGGTTTCCGAAACAAGCATCTATATCGTTGCCAATCATCACAACTCAAATGTCATGTGGTTTCCTTGCTGGTTAGGTCTAACAAGAAGAGGGAAAAGGCGCTGAAATAAAGTAACCTTTCTTTTGTTACCGGGAGAAAATTATTTATAGGCATGGACGCAGATAAGATTAACCAGTTTTTTATTCAACTCTGTCGAAAAAGAAGCAAAAAAAAAAATAAATAAAAAATCTAAGTCCAATACCTTGGACACAGAATGGTATGGCTATGGCAAAGCTCTACAAAATACGATAAAAAAAGGCTACGATTTGTCAAACACCAAAATTACTAACGTCTACTAATGTCTCAAAAATTACGTTGGTTTCTTATATTTATATTGAGAAGTCATTAGCCTACATATAATTTAGACAAATAAGACAACAGAACTTTCTCTAGCATAATTAAGTTTCTTAATTGTCATAATTTTACATATTCACTTACTGTTAGCCAGAATAACAATATTTTACCAACATCGAATTACTGACGTAAGAAAAGAAACCATAATCATCGTTGAATAATGTTAATTAATATGCCCACCCTACAATGACATTCCTTTCTAAGGTAACAGACTGCATAAAGGTAAAATAATCTTTATATGAAGCAAAATGCTTTCAACTTTGCTTCCTTTTTTCGCAGTCACCATTCCCTTTGCAATGAACATCAAGTAAAATAAATGAAGACAATTTATAAAGTGTCCTTATCAGCCAGAATTTAGGTATTTTAACGAAAAAGAAAAGATTAAACTGTACCCCACCTTTGCTTGCACTGTACCAACGCATCAATTTCGGGTCAGTTTCATTTGTAATAAACTTCAGCCTCCAATTTTCACGAAAAAGACAAAAATTACTTTCACCTTTGTCTCGTCTATGTTATCACTGCGTGCGAGTACGTGTTAATATTGGCTGTACAATTCTGTCTCACACATTTTGCTTGTTTTACACATTTTCATAACACGGGCTGGAATTCCATACGCTGGCTATTTCATATTCATATTGAGTCCAGGATCCTCTGGCCTCCATGACAATCTGTGTTCGGATCCTGGTTTATGGAAATTGGATGACCAGGTTATATATATCTCTTCTCTTATATATACCCAGATTCAGGTATTTCCTATTTGAATTGAAATTGAACTGGCTGAGAAAAGGCGTGAACTTTTCAGAGTTTTTTTCTTTATAAACGATAATTTTCTCTGTTTACTTTTTATTTAACAGGAAGGCATATTAAATTCTTTTGTTCATTAGTATTATGTTGTTTTTTCCCCGATTTACTCTTTCCGACGGTTGAAGAAATGACGATAAACAATGAACCGATTTTCGTCCTGGCTTTCTCTGTTGTTTATCAGAGTATTTGCACAGTACTGCAAGGGTATGAATTCCGGCAATCGTACGTAAATCTAAATGATATTGCTTTGAACGTTTTTTTGCTGATGCTCTTCTCGAAATAAATTTAATTATGTTCACTTATATTCGAATAAACCGAATATAGAAAATCGACTTGCCAGTTGTTAGTGATGATGCTAGTATTCTATTAAATAAGACATGAAGTAAATTAAAAGAGTCAAGTATAATTAGACTTACAGAGAAATTAATATTCTGTCTCTTGTAGAATGGTTTATATTCTAAGAAAAATGTTTTATTTCTCCTCCTTAGTTCGAAGACCAGTCAACTAAGTACCCCTCAAAACATGAAATAGAAGTTGATAGGCATACCTTGAAAGATTTTCCCTTAATTCAAGCAAGTTTCAAAGATTTGCACTTAATTCAAGCAAGTAGTTTTGGTTGCCATTTGGTTATGCCCGAGTTAAAAAGTAAAAAAAAAAAAAAAAAACATAGATATGTATCCCGATGCTGTTGTGAGTAACACCAATGAAAATACATTAAAGTTTGCGATTTGTATAAAAAATTGCTTTTTCGTCAACTCTAAATATGATACTCAGCTTTGAATAACATTATTTCACAGAAATTTGAGACAAGTACCTCCTCATCAAGTCAATATGAGCAAAGACATTTGCAGTTTCCAGTGCCATCTATCAAATATCAAGAAGATCTATTAATAATCATATGCTTACTTTCTCACATAGACATTTTATTGAAATTGTCTTGAGGTCTATCTTTTTTTTTTGTTTACACTGAATAAAAGGGTAATTATAAGCCAAATAAAAACTTATAAAAGTTATATTGTGATTTGAATTAATTTATGCGTCTCATTCTTTTTACTTTGGTCAAACTCGATTGAACATTTAGGAAGGATGGATAAAAGTAGGATAACAGCTCTCCTTTGTTATAAATTCCAGTGAACAACGGTTTTATTTTCTTATATATAGAAGACAACCATTGCTTTTTTATAGCCCGCTGTTTTAAAAACCTTTAATCTCAAGGCGCAATTCCAGAAAATTTGTGGGCGGTGTCTGTCATCACTAATCCTTAAAAAACATTTCCGAAAAATTTAACGTTGGTCGACTTCACATGAATTATGTGAGGTTGCGATAGAGGAAGGAATATGACAGTTGTTAATTTAATGGCGACATCTGTTATCTCTCCTAGTTATGTGGTTGGTCATGCTGTGTTCACGAACTCTCAAGTTTTAACTTTATCTTTTTTTTCTGCGCACAGATATGAAAAAGATATCAGGTGGCTTTATTCATTAATGAAGATCACAGATCACAAATCGAATGTACGTAAAACTTAATGCTCGAAAATATAGCTACCTGTGATTCATAATTCCCCAGGAACATTCTAATGAGCTCGAGAATGTTACCTACGTGCACACAACAAATGATTCCATATTTCTCTCATGCTTATTTGGAATAAAAAATATTTGTGATATACATTTTATGCCCTATTAGCGACTGGAAGGAAAATGAAAATTATACCTAGACACTTAAAATGACCTGTGCTTTAACTAATATAAGAAGTAAGGGTTTTAGTGCCAAAATGGCATAGTTGTAATTTATGAAGGCGTTATCATCAGTTCCTGAAGAATATTACAAACGCTGAAAAAATTACGTACAATTTTGGTTGGACATGTGCTGACATAGTGGACAAAAATTTCCAGAAGCTAAAGCTGCGTCTTTTTTTTTTTTTTTTTTTAAAGCAAAGGGTTTTTAGGTACTAAAGATTTACTCCCGAATGATCCCTAAAATAGGTTAACTTTGACAAACATTACCTTACAAGGGCTATTACACTGAAAATGGATAATCAACAACTTGATTTTCGTACGCCGTATATAATGATTCTCCTTTACATCCATACAAAAAAAAAAAAGATTAACTGAAAAATATTTTACCTATTTGAGGATAATCATTATAGCAATTTATTAAAGTTAAGATTTTCAAAAGGCGTAAGTTTGCAAAGCAAATTAATTCATTATTATTTACTCCATGCTAATCTGGTTTCTGTGTTTTCCTTTCTCTTGTAATTGGCACTTTATAAGAATTAACTTTTCGTAAGAAGTTCTTTGTACCATTCACTGTTCTTCTTTATATCGAACATGAAATTCTTTTTCATTTACTCTGTATAAGGAAAGAATTTTTTTAATCTTAGTGAAGAAAATACGTTAATCCACTAAGGTCAATTAGCATAATGAAGCATAGAAGAAATAAAAAATAATGACTTGGGGCTTGTTAGTGTAAGTCGGAAAAATTGTTAAGAAAAGAGAGCAATTTGCTATACGGTCCCAATCAATACCTAACAAGGAGTAAATTTTATAGAAACGGGTATTTCTATTCACCAGTCTCATATCTTGGAACTTTTAACTCCTAATTAGATGTGAAAGAGAGGCAGCTGATAAGGTCTATTTTTTCGTTGATTTTTAGAGTGAGGCTAATATCTCTCTAAAGCGGAATTCCTGGAATATCTAATTACTATTAGAATATAAAATACATTATGTTTCTATGGCAGTGATTCACTTTGATAAGTTTGAGAGCAATTATTAGTCTCTTTAGTGCCGAGGGTTTCATAGAAATTTTTTTTTATCAAAAAAAGAAAACCTCTATTAGATTACTGCGTAAATCAAAAGCATATTTCGTATACGCACTATAAAACATACTATAGAAATTAACTTGCTTAGCATAGGGAGAGAGAGAGTGAAAACATTTGTAAATTATCTCTGTTAGGGTTATGTCATAAAACTATCTTTTGTGTAAGGTAATATCCTTAAAGTTGTGTAAAAGGTGGACCTATGATATAACAAAGTTTTTTTGTTAGAAAATTTTGCAGACTTTAAAGTAGATATGTAGTCCATTTGATAATATTTGTCAGCCAAATCACAGAAGCTGTTACAATCACGCAAGAATGAATTGATAATCTTTAGTTAACCGCGAAAGATCATTTATTAAAATTTGGCAAGATGTAACGAAAATGCGTCTCCTTTTGAGTAAATGGTTATAGAAGATTCCATTATCTTTAGATAAAGAAAAAATAGAAATTCAGTTCTCAGAAAAACTGTCGAACTCCATTTCAGTCCCAATCACCGACGTTCATATGAGCTCTCACCTTGATTAGCCTTCGGGATGCAACCAGCAATAACGAAGTTCATTAGAGTCGATACTCGGTTGAATATTGGGTTTATTTGATTCAAGGAATGAATGTCCTTCATTGTAATACATTCAACGTAATCCATAATGAATATTTTTCACTATTATTATGATCAGTATTCATCTGCATACCACTTGCTATGAACTAAAAAACTGCTCAGTAAACTTTCGCTCTCTCTCTCTCTCTCTTTCATACACCCACAAACATGCAGACATTAATTCAATTTGTATGTACGTACATCTACTCGTATTCCAGGAAAGAATTACACAACTGTTCATTTTGTAAAATCAATGAATGATATATATATATATATATATATATATATATATATATATATATATATATATATATATATCTGTGTGTCTGTGCGTGCTCGTATATGTAAATGCTAGAGTGTGCACTTGAATTTGTGTATGAAGATACGATAACTGATTTTCTATAGGGCAAATAATTTCTTAAAAGGTGTCGGGCACTGAACATTCGCGAGAAATGCATCGTTGGTCCAACCTCGGAAAAGCAAAATATCTAAAATTCATGAAATACAAATCTGATTTCATGCAGAATGAAGTAATAATGTCAGAACGTAGCAGCTTGATGAAAAACTCACTATTTTGATAAAAAAAAATATTCCCAATCCGGTAGAAGTTTAGGAAGAATAAAAATGATCTTTGTCATAAAAAATAAAGTAATTAAAGTCATCAATATTTTTTAATTTTCTGAGGCTCATGTTTAGCTATCGCAATCGATTCAAGGTATTTAGTTAAATCTACATCTATAACTGAATGAAAAGCCTGTGATAATATACGTTCAGTCATAAGTTAACGTACTGTAAACTATAGTAATAAATCCGGTTAATGGCCATCCATTTCAGTTTTTATTATCAAAATATTATAACGACATTAAAGACATAATATTGTTGCCATAATGTCAACATCCATCTCCATAACTTTCACCCATTTTGAAAGCCTTTCGATACAGAGAATCTGTTGCCGTGGTAATGCATATGATAGTGCTAATAATAAGGATGTTTATTATTGTTTCAGTTGTCGATATACTTGTCTTGCAGATTATTTAAACAGACAGACACACTGATTACAATCTATGTTCCACAGAAAAGAGAATTACAAATGAAACATTTAGAGAACATGACAAAAAACAGCTCTCCTGATTCAGCTGTTACTTTCAATGAAACATATTTAAAGGTGAACATTTCCCCGGACATTGTTACTGTTTCCTTTTACGTTGTCATAGATAATTGATACGCGGATAATTGATACACTAACATATTATTAAATAAACCGAACTGAATTAGCTGTTTTCGACATAAGCATCGTCATCAGGGAATAACGAAACAACTTTCTTCTCATGCCCCAAAAAGTCAACCGGAATGTCTGGATAAGAGGAATAGGGATTGAATCTCTGCCGAGGATGAAGCTGTATGGGTACGCCTAACTGATACCCCTAGTGCTTCTCTTTACTTAACTATAGTCATTTCCAGTCGGTATGAAATGCATGTAGCTTGTAAACCTCATTTTGAAAAGGTAACACCATGTAAGTATGTATGTATGTATATATATATATATATATATATATATATATATATATATATATATATATATATATATATATATATATATATATATATGCATATATTACTTCTGAGGTAGAGCGAATTGTATATTAAATGACATTTATAGTTTACTGTTTGTGTAAAAATCACGGTGATGTGATAAAAATTCATTCAAATATATGTATGTATGTATATATATATATATATATATATATATATATATATATATATATATATATATATATATATATATATATATATATATATATATATATATATATATATATATATATATATATATATATATATATATATATATATATATATATATATATATATATATATATATATATATATATATATATATATATATATATATATATATATATATATATATATATATATATATATATATATATATATGTATATAATGTTGCGTATTACATGCTTTCCATTAACAATCACACCGCTTTTCTACAACGGCCAACAACAGTCATCGTCATTCCATTCAGTCCAACCAGTTAATTTAACTGCCTCGATCGCGAAACCAACAGCCTACAGCTTGCTTTCCGCGGCAGCACCGGCTTTGTGGGGATTTGCGTAACTTGTGTGGCTTGTCGGTGGGATCGCCGCACAGGGAAACATTGGACACCGAAATCAAAGATATTTATGGGATTAACATGGCTCTGGGCCCTCTGCAGTCAGCCTCGTTAACGGCGGGCATTATGAATGCTGTAACGATGCTAAATGCCTCAGGGCATCGTTGCGCGTCAAATAAACGACGAGTTAAGTCCTTTGGAACAGACTGAAAGAACAGGGGACCATGACTGGGCGGAGGCATTGGGACAGCAAGGAATAATTCTCGGCGTTTCGTTTAATTTGCACGTTGAAATTCCGTTGTTCCTCTCTTGTTCCTGGGAGGTTGATGTCGAAGATATTGCACGTTATAACGACGCTATTGCCCGCATGCACGTCAGCATGCGCAGACACACAGACATCATATATATGAATTGAAATATCTTCGAAAGACATCAGTATGGATAAGCAAACTTATATTAACATGTTATGGTAAATAAAATGCAATAAACAGCGATGAACTTGGATTAGATTAAAATATTCAAAGGAAAATAGAACAGGAAAATACTGACCATTTGTACATGTGTAAATAGAATGGGTTATATATTTGACTACAGAGAAGAATAGGGGTAAAGAAATAAATGGCTTTCAATAAGGCAACAGCACCTCGTTCGTATGCATGAAACAAATTAGGTGGATCTCATTTAAGTAAAACCGCACCCCTGAGTAGAAATAAGCAATCTACCTTCTCTATAAATGCACCAATAAAATGAATTTATTGCGGACCTTTATGGTGCACTTGACCTTTCCTCATTTCTACATGGTTTTTCCTACATGCTCATATATATATATATATATATATATATATATATATATATATATATATATATATATATATATATATATATATATATATATATATATATATATATATATATATATATATATATATGTGTGTGTGTGTACGGAGACCAAGGGCAGATGGAGAGGCACACGAACAATCAATAGCTTGTATTTTGGCCGATGGCGTTTCGCAATAATCCATTGCATTTTCAAGGCTGCAATGACACATAATTTTGTTTAATAAAAATGCCCAGACGTCTTCCATACCTTTGTTTATTTTGTAATTTCTCTGCTGTTCTCTTTACTTTCGACTGTTTTACCTTTTTATGTTTAGCCACATTTTAGCCATGTACTGGGTAAGTTTGTTTTAAGATATTCTAAGAAATGTATTTTTATTTTTATCTTTATGATTTTATGTAGCGACTTCCCTTTTTATTAAACAAAAATTATGTGTCATTGCAGCTCTGAAAATGCAATGGATTATTGCGAAACGCCGTCGGCCACAATAAAAGCTGTTGATTGTTCGTGTGCCTCTCCATCTGCCCTTGGTCTCCGTGTATTAGAATACATCATCGTCGTATATACAAGATGAGGGCTAACTCCATGCAGAACATCAATTTTAACGCAATAACTAGGAGGTAATGCTTACTATTTCGGTGGTCACCAAATATTTTCGACTTTATTTTTATTTCATTCCTATTGCCAACCCTCTGTACTGTGCTGTCTCTTCCGCTTTCCCTAGTATTTATAATCTGTAACCTGTTAAGACGGGCTCTCTTTGCTCCACTCTACTGCTTTCTTGGTCATTGAAGTTTACATAAATATTCTATATGTGGTGGGTGGGGGGCGAGGTTGTCAAAACCGTCATTGGACAAAAATACTATGTTACACGTCTCATTAGTTCATTATCAAAATATTTTTCCTTGCCTTTGAAAATTTTCCTCTGAGAAAATGACAAAAAGCTGATTAATGTTATTGCACTGATCATTTAAATAATTTTGAATTTAAAAAAACTTCAACTATACATAATACGATTTGCTTTAAAGGAAGTAGGCTATTCTTTCCCCACCCCCACCCATTTCCAAGGATCGTTCAATGTCTTGTAAAGCCTACACAGCCTTCCATAACAATCTCACTGTAAAACTGATATTGACCAATATATTTAGTGAATGAGCCTCGTGGCTGTACGCTAAAGTGTCCTGATATTGGAAAACCATTTGGGCTCTGAGCATGAGAGGGGATAATTAACAGCCCACATGAATATTGTATTTAGACTCATGAAACTTTGAGCTTTTGTTTAGCATGGTAAAAGAAGTTTTGACAGTAAATTTCAACTAATTTGATTTAATAGATTTTCATTTATAGGTGCTTTTGTTCTATGTTTATGGAATTTTTGAAATGTTATAAATTTTATTTTATACTCATTTACAAATTTCTTCACATATAGCCTATTTGAAGCATATTATATGTATTTACAAACGCTTGTCAATGATGCCAATAAAGTGAACAGTAAAGTCATAATTAAAAATATTGAAAATTTTTTTTTATCATAAAGTTTAAATTTAAATCCATGGAAAGATAAATAACACACAAAAATTAATTTCAAACAGGAAAAATATTCTATAAAACATGCAGAATCCATTACTTTTTTACTTTTTTCTGGTATGTTGAAAAATATAGATTACATTGTTATTTAGGTGCAGCTAAATTCATGAAAACTATGTTTTGAGAAGATCAAGTTCAAAGTTTCATGAAACTTTGACACAAATATAACCTACAGTATTCAAATGCATTTTTTCATATTATATATTTACCCAGTACAAATATACTGTTCCTTGCATATCATATGTTGTTAATTGTCTTATTTAATTATTTGCTTACTTTATACAACGTTTTTATAAAACAAAATATTCACTTACTTTTCCCTTGATGTGAAAGAATTTCTTGACCACCCACGAGGTATCTTTCCTTATACCTCTCTCTATATCCTTAAATTTCTTAATACTTTTTTTCTTTTTAAGATAAAATTTTTACACTCAACATGAAGAATGAAGAATCAAAGCCGACTGCATGGATATCATAAAGAAAAATTTCACACCACACGCACATTTCATAATTTTCGCGATATTGTTCACGTCTTCAAAAGAAAGTACAATCTGCTGATGTTTAATCATCCGTGGTTTACCGAGTTTGTTCGCCGTTCGGTGTTTAAGTAGCAAAACAGTCTATTTTTGTTTACAATTCTCCTCCCTACGTGGGTAAACAACAGACGATTCACTTTCACTACAAGATGTAACAGGAACAGAGTACCGGAGTTCTTCATTTTTTTGTTTGCTGTTTCCCTTACGTTGTCTGGCTATAGTTCGGCCACAGCTTGTAAATGCCGCATTCTTTTGCTAACACGTGGCATGATGAACGTTCATCACCAATAAAATAACGGCTTTTGGATAACAAAAAGAAAAAAATAGGGCGGGGGCCACATGAGCAACACAAGTTTTGCTAAACTGCAGGAAGTCACGTGGGTAACTGACTACCACTAGGTAAGCGCTTACATACACAAACAACGTGGCGTATAGCAACCGAAGTTGTCGTACACTGCCAGGAAAAAATGTGAAAATGGAAATAATAGCATAAATTATAGCAGGAATATAATGAGTGTGTAGAGCATGCTCAGTGAGGGGGCGTGTCTGGGATGGAATTGTCCCTTTAACCGATTTAAAGGGACATGGAGTGCGTAATTTTACAAAATATCATACGTCTGGCATATCTCACGTGTTTTCCTGTCGGAAAATACCAGAAAATGAATTTCGGTGATCGCACCCGCAAACTCGAATTTTTACCCAATATTCCCCCTTACTTCTATCGCCAACCCCCTGTACTGTGCTTTCTCTTCCGCTTTCCCTAGTATTTATAATCTTTAACCTGTTAAAACGTGCTCTCTTGTTCCTTTCTGGACTTTGCTCCACTCTACTGCTTTCTTGTTCATTGAATTTTACATAATCATTCAATTGTGGGGAGGGAAGGCTGTCAAAGCGGTCAGTGGAAACAATAGTATATTACACGTCTCATGAGTTGATTATCGAAATAATCCTTTTCCGCTCCTTTGAAATTCTTCCTCTGGGACAATGACAAAAAGCTGATTAATGTTATTGCACTGAACATTCAAATAATCTTGAATATAAAAAAACTTCATCTATACATTATATGATTGGCTTTAAAGGAAGTGGGCTATTCTCTCACCATCCCCCCACCCATTCCCGAGGATCGTTCAATGTCTTGTAAAGCCTACACAGCCTTCCATAACAATCTCACTTTAAAACTGATATTGACCTATATATTTAGTGAATGAGCCTCGTGGCTGTACGCTAAAGTGTTTCCTGATATTGGAAAACCATTTGGGCTTTGAGCATGAGAGGGGATTACTTTCCAGCCTGCTGATTCTAAATGTGCCTTAGCGTTTTAGATGTACAGCCAAAATGATACTTATCATTTTAAACAGGAAATACTATATGTTCAAGATTTGTATCGTTTTCATCTCTGTTTTATTGAAATTGGCAATTTTATGTATATAAGTATTCAAGTAACTCGTGCTTTCTCAGTCACAGATGAAAATCCCTAGCAGAATTCCTTTTCCAGAAAAGTCATGCTATTATATGGTATCTGAAAATATCCTACAAGTGTGAAAAATCTTGAAATTAAGAGGCGTTATGGTTATTACAAATACATATGTCAGTATATATACAGTATATGTATATATATATATATATATATATATATATATATATATATATATATATATATATATATATATATATATATATATACATATACTCTAAATATATATATATAATATATATATATATATATATATATATATATATATATATATATATATATATATATATATATATATATATATATATACATATATAAATATGTGTGTGTCTGTGTGTGTGCGTGATGACTCTTTCAGCAACGCTTATTACTATCTTTTGTTGAGTAAGATCAGACCTCTGGTAATGCCTACCTTACTGTTTGCGAAGAGAAAACAATCGCGTTTAAGATATATTTGAAGAGTATGTTGTAAATTGTATTTGAGCTATATGAACTACTGAGGGGAATTTTGGGTTTATTGTAGCTTGGAAAAATCTTTTGTTTTTCCTCCGAAATGCTAACTAGTCTAGGATTACCTTTTGTTTGTCTTATGAGTGCGGAACAAAATTATCAAACTAAAATGTCAACTTTGGGAATAAATATACAAAAGTAGCATGAATACTGAATAAAATAACTCATCGAACCATTCTATTTGTCCTTTACTTAAATGTTAAAACCTAAAGTAACCAGAGGGAAACTCAAAATTATATAAAAAAGCAAAATAACCTTTTCATCAGCTTTGTTTTGATCTCCTTCAGGTACAAATTAACCGGGAGGCAACTTAAAAACCCACTAAGTGTCGATGCTGTTCTTATAAATATCATTCCAAAACAATCACGTGATCACCTTTTCATTGCTGTTCGTGTTTCGTACCATTGTTTTATATCTTTTAAAATATTGTGTATGAATTTATAATTTTCCAAGTTATCTTGCAACCAAGAGTGTGCCATATTGCTCATATTATTGCTACAGTAACCATTCATTTGTGATGTTTTGAGAAATAGCCTCACCTCATGAAAGAGCCTAATCTCTTTTGAATATACAGTATATGTAGAGTTGCCTTGTACTAAAAAATTATTATTCAAATTACTATGTATCCAAAGCAGAAAACAAGACCAATGAGAACCTACAGTAATGTCAAAATTCCTCAGACAGACATTCATGACATGCTTTTATGGCTATATAAATAAGATTGAAATGTCTTCTTAATCCAGGAGAAGTCAATTTCTTCGCCTTGAGAGCGTTAAGAATGTAAATTAGAAAAGTGAATAATGTTAGATCGTGTTGCTTATAGTTTTTTTGGTTTTAGCTGTAAGTATGAGATCCTTTTAGATCTCTACAAATGAAATTTAAGTTTCTTATTGCTAATCCGATAAAAGTAAGTAGCATCCTCTTTAGAACATGAAAAAAATGTAAATTAAGGAAACGAACTCATTCATATCGTATTTCATACAGTCGTAAGCTGTTTTTGGAAAAATAAAATCCAATTTCTTTTAGAACTCACTAAAGAGAAGCTGAATTTTTAGCATAAGATTAAAGAATCAAATTTAGTTGAGCCTTCTCCGGATTTTGCTCCTTTCCCAAACACCGAGGCCCTTTCAGGAGGCTCTTCTCTTGATTAGCCTTCGGCGGATTTAGCCAACAATAACAATGTTCATTGGTGGGAATTCTTGCGCTGGGTAATCCCAATTAAATATCTAATCAAGTAAAGTGAGGCTGTACATTTTCTCGTCCGTTTCGTTTTACTCGACTTTTTCGATGTCTTAAAATTGTTGTACTGTTTCATTTCGCTTATTATTTATGAGTTCGACGATATATAGTTAGAATATGGCATTATCTCTCCCCTCTTTTTATGGTAAATATCTATGTTTACATGTTCTGTAAGAACATGGACATAATATTTTTTTTTTATTATTTTATGATTTATTTGTGTCTTTTAGTACGAGCATGCTATTTCCTTCCGTATTTCTTTTAAACTTTTACATCTCATTTACAAATAGATATAACAGTTTTGCTGTCCACTTAATATTATGCATAAAGAAAGCCTGATATATTTTTTATTTCTATTTTATTTTTACAAAAATAATCAGAATAAACAATGACTTCCAAATTCACAAAGTAAAAAAGATTATTATGTTCATTTTCGGTTTGGTTTCGATTAAAATAGGAAATGATGACTGCTACGGAGAAACTAGATTTGTTGCAAAGTGAAGTTCTTGTTTATACATGGAAGTAACATTCTGGTAAAGTTTGCTCAAGTAAACAAGAAAATAAAGAAGAAAATATCATGTTCGGTAAGATGGCTTAGGATTTGCTTGCACAAATTTTCTCGAATCTGTTCATAAAACAAAAGTCCTCTCAGTTGACTATAATAAATAAAATGACAAAGAACAAGGATATGTAGTGCTGTGGACCATTATTTCCTATACTTTTTAGAGAATGTATTTATATTCTTAAGAACAAAGGGCCCTTGCCTCCCCCTTCAAGGTACATAAATCGGATTATCCCTTGCCATCTATGAACTCGTTCCGGCTACCGAGGTGTCCACACACACACACACACACACACACACACACACACACACACACAAAAGGCTGAGATACGATATACTTTGTAAGTTAATAATGCGAACATAAACTTTCAGATCTTAAGATGCCTGGCTTTTTGCCTCTAACGCTTCAACGTTTTATACCAGTAGTTCATTATAAAATGGGGAGGGGATAATGCCACTCGGAAGGTATATACTTTTTTTCGGTTACTTCCTTGGTCTTTGCATGTATTAGAAAAAATTATATAACCCTCAAAAAAGGCTGGCTGTTTGAGATGCCCTAGGAAGGTTAATGGAAAATTGTCATTGCAAATTCCATGAATTATCCAGACACTGGTGAACATTAATGTCACCCTAGAAAAGAATATGAGAAGGGGTCTGTATATGAGAGGCCTCGTGTGGAACGATGTGTTAACGCCAGGAATATTATCCTGATCATTGAAATCTGCTTCTGTTGGACAAAGAGGAGAACTGAGCGAACTGAAAATATTGATAACATAGTAAATATGAAAGGAAGGTTATTTTTTCCATCGCTGTTAATTATAAATATTATTGTTCTGATCTTAAAGTTTTTTTTTATCATTCTTTCAAGGTGAACATTTGTGTAATGTTCGTTTGTTTTTATGCACTCCCTACTTTTGTACGTAGATTATGCGCATTGATACGCAGACCATATTCTAACCTAACTAAAATAAAATAAAATTGATCTAAGAAAAACAAAACAATGAAAATCAGTAACAATTTTGACATTCCCTAACCATTTCCATTAGTTTTCCATTATTTAAAACTATCGACAAAGTGCTGTTTATTACCGTGCATGAAAAGAAATTCCATGAAACGCAAGCTATTCTCTACGTGGTTCAGCAGACTGTTGTCTTCTGAATTCCGGAGTTCTCATAAAATGCGAATGCTGTACAGGCATTCCGTGTTTATCTCAAGTAACAACTGGAAATGAACGCCCATGGCATAAGACATAAAATGAAACGACGGAGTATAAATGTAAAATCGAGAATGTACGAGCATAAGCATGGTAGAAAAAAGAAGTGACACCCCAGTTTTACAAGTATCTTTTTTCTTGAATAAAGGTTTGCTGGAAGAACACGGGTCAGACATTCTGACAATGCTGTAATGCAGTATTTTCAAGAAGTTTAGAGTAATTTTATGCCGTTGCTCCCATAAGATCTTCTCAGAACAACGATAACAGTTAAATCTTGGTCGTAATCACATATGTACTTTACTCGTGGTGTTATTGTTGCCATCTGCTTGTCACGTATTTTTTTCCTCAATGTGCTGTTTTCTTCTCTCGCCTTTTATGGCTACCATAAGATCCTTAACCCTGACACATTTTGCCCATCTCAGCGTTTCTCCAGCCTGTTGAAAAAGGCAGAATTACTTTGCGCGATGAAACATATATGAATTTGGTACGTTTTTCTTGTGTATTACGATAATATAGAGAAATTAGTAAACGCTGTAATTATTTACATTTTAAATTTGATCCCAATTTAGTCTGAAACTCTTGACATTTCACGAAGATGGATTATGTATACACTAGTAAAGGTTTTTTACATGGTTTATGAGTCATGAACGTCACTTAGATGTATCAAAGTACGGAATTTATGAAAAAAATATTTCTTATTCAGCAGAAAGATTCTACGATCACTTCTTCCCTTTGATTGCTGTCTCCATCACTTCATCTAATTAATAGCAATCTTATTTCCACTAGATGATGACCTCTCACTTGAGTAACGGCCCTAGCCCTAGCAACTTAGCCCCAAAAGTCATTGCTGAGAATGCTGCCGCAGACCCTTTGCTGGTTGTGAGCGGTAATTCGTCGAGATAAGCTCCATGAAGCTGCCAGACTAAGTCACCAGCAAGTTTTTTTTTCAATGTCTGTTAGTTGTCAGGTTCCGGGGGTCCATATTAGGCTTACTAATCTCTTTCTCACCTTACCACACTTAGTGGGCGCTTGTGGCAAGGAGCCGTCTTGACACAAGGCAGGGTAATGTAAACTAACTAGTCATCCAGACGTATTTTGTAAAAGATATAAGTTCCTCGTTGGACGAGTCGGTAGAGTTCTCGGCTAGCACTCTGCCAGGCCCGAGTTCGAGTCTCCGGCCGGCCAATGAAGAATTAGAGGAATTTATTTCTGGTGACAGAAATTCATTTCTTGGTATAATGTGGTTCGGATTCCACAATAAGTTGTAGGTCCCGTTGCTAGGTAACCAATTGGTTCTTAGCCACGTGAAATAAGTCTAATCGTTCGGGCCAGCCCTAGGAGAGCGGTTAATCAGCTCAGTGGTCTGGTTAAACTAAGGTATACTTAACTTTTTTTTAAATGGAAGCCGGTTTATAACCCTACAAGCAGATTTTATTTTCTTCTTTTATTTGATTGAACAGTACCCCTTTATTTACCGTCCGCTGAACTCCAGTCTCTTCAGATACGAAACATCCATCCTGAAAATAGCCGTCGAGTTGGCTTAAATCTACTGTATTGCTTGAGGACGACCTCCGAAAGTCATGTACAGTATAGGAGGCGCTCTCTTTGGAAAACTCTACGGAAGCGTCTCTCCGTATTTCACTTACTTCGTGTTATATGTAGAATAGAATTCCTTAACATACACTTCGGTACCATTTCTCTGAACCATGATACAAACATTGGCCATTTTTTGTTTAGCTTTAGCACTCAAGAAAAAAGAATTGTACGTAGAAATGAGAAGATTTAATGTAAAATAATTTCAACTGATGCTGCCATTTTATTCAGCAGAACATATTATTATTATTATTTATTATTATTATTATTATTATTATTATTATTATTATTATTATTATTATTATTATTATTATTATTATTATTATTATTATTATTGCCATCATCAACATGTTTTATCAGCAAGACTAGAATGTTGGCATTATCATCACTTATTTTACTCAACATAAAGCATACTTTTCATTCATTATCTTTAATGTTACTGAAAATGAAATGTTGATATCAAGGAATATAGCTAAAAGAAACATTACTTTCATCAAACGTTGCTGTAAATATTTGATCTTTTAAAAGTTAGTTAGAAAAACTAACATCATCGACGAAGATTCTTGTTTCTTCGAAGTTATACACTCTAATGGTTATTTGCATAAGTTTTGAAAGCAGGTGCTTGGCGTTTTATGAACTGCAGTTGCTCAAAGAAGTCTTGACGAGAAGGAAGATTAATTAAATTTTCGGACTGGAGATTTGAGAATGTTAATTAGAAGCAAATTTCTCATGCGCGAAGACACACACACGCACACACATACACACGTCCGCAATGAAAGCAATTTGCCAAAATTAGATTTGGTGGGTAAGATTTAGTTTGCTATGAAACAATGATCTCCATGGTAACATTGAACTACATTATACATTCAAGAGGGTGATTATAATTTCCGATCCATGTGCTTTTTTAATATTAATATCATGTTTTGCACTTTATATTCATTATGTTTTCATCAGAACGAGGCAGACGTGACAGTCATCAACAAGGCTCAGGTAAGCAAAATAATGTTAATGGACTTTCTAAGTGATTGCAATACTTGGCCGATGGCTTCATCCAGCAACAGCAAAGAGAATGTAGATGGGATTTATCCCAGAAAGAGAGAGAGAGAGAGAGAGAGAGAGAGAGAGAGAGAGAGAGAGAGAGAGAGAGAGAGAGAGAGAGAGAGAGAGAGAGAGAGAGAGAGAGAGAGAGAGATCAGTTAATCTTTACAATGAACCAAGCTTAATCATGCTGGGAAATGCTACCTACAACAGCGTATCTCCTTACTTGTTTTAAGTTATGGTCACTTTCCTGGAAGGCTCCCAGCCATTTACATGATAAATTTCCTATCCCATTCAAGTGAAATTAACAGTCTCCTAGCACAAAAAAAAATGAATAAAAAGAAAGATTAAAACCGAAAATACTAAATCTTTCAGTATAGCAAGTTCTTCCTATTGCAAATGAAGAGCGAAAATCAAATGCTTTGGGCATATATATATATATATATATATATATATATATATATATATATATATATATATATATATATATATATATATAGTTCTCAAAGTATTTTATTTTTGCTCTTCATTCGCAATAGGAAGAACTTGCTATACTGAAAGATTTAGTGTATATATATATATATATATATATATATATATATATATATATATATATATATATATATATATATATATATATATATATATATATATATATATATGTATATGTATATATGTACACACACACACACACACACACACACACACACACACACACACACATATATATATATATATATATATATATATATATATATATATATATATATATATATATAGAAGAGAGAAGTCGCGAAAAACTATCATAAAATCTAGTTACAGTATCAGAACCACTAACATCTGCTACTTTTCGCTACCTCACAAGAAAAATGAAAGCCGACCAACTTAAAAGAGTAACCAAATAGAACAAGAAAATAAGAGAGGAAACCGGGAGACTCTTAAATTCAATGTCACATTGACTAAGTTGTTTGGAAATCGCACTGAGACGATCTTACAGGACTGTTTGTGAGCGAAGGCGAGTTTGTTTAGCCTTGGTAATCACAAACTTCCCGGAAAGAAGTTCGGTGGGAAACTTCCTCGTGAATTTCAAACATCGACCAGCTGCTCTTCCAACCGGCTCCTCCGTAGCACTTCGCTTTATTCGTTCGCGTTCCTTTCCTGTATTTCTTCCTTGTCACGTCTCGTTCGTATCCACCCCTGCGAGAATCTTATAGACTTCTTTATATCCAGTTCTATAACGCCTGTCAAGTCAGGTCGATCGAGTTTCATCCCGTATTATTCCACCAATTCATATTATCATTTCTTGCATTTAATTCCCCTACCGAATATGTAGGGTTAAACTTTTCA
>NC_089750.1:59109706-59129706 GCF_040412425.1 Macrobrachium rosenbergii
TAGTTTCATCGTATTTCTTTGTTTAACCAGGGCTGATTCTACCATCTGGCTTTTGAACTGAGAATTGCTGCTATAAATTATACGTGACGAATTCTAGTTTATCCTGTGGTTATAGTAATTTATGTGGTTAAAAAGGTATTTTTATACTCCTGTGTCTTTGGGGACTGGCTTTTGTTTGACGTTAATATATATATATATATATATATATATATATATATATATATATATATATATATATATATATATATATATATATATATATATATATATATATATATATATATATATATTACAAAAAGTACATACATACATACATACATATCGCCAATACTGCCACATAGTAATCCTTCACCCCCAGAATCAGAGTTGAATTCCTGGTTCAGAAATCTCCTACAAATTAAGCCTCTTCAAATATCTTCACAGATGGCTCATCAGAAGAGCTTCCAAACCTAACCCCCAGATAACCTAGAATCCATATCTTTCGTGCACTCTTGAGTTTCATGGAAACTAAGGCCATTTTCTGCGAACAGTATACCATCTCCATTCAGCCATCATTTTCTGCCTTTTTCCTTCTTCTCTTGTGACTGAATTATGCGCATTTTTCATCAATCAGTTATTCGTTTTCTCCACGTTACCAAGAAACCTAGAAAAAGCCTGAACTTCTTTTTTTTATTTATGCTAATGTACTGCCTTTTCTTAATATCTACATTTTTCACAGTTTTAACATTTATTTCTCTATAAACTACACAGTCAGTTAATATTAAGAGCCAATTCTTTTCTCTTTTCAGCCGCATTGAAATTCACTGTGAGTTTAGGATAGTGTTAGTTTTCTCCAAACTTGGAGCTCGTATATATGTGTGGTTAAGTTCTTCCCTTTTGCGATGTCAGTAAATGGGGTCCTTGGTCAGGGGGTCTAATCAATCACTAACTGTTGAATTTACGATGAGACCGATGATGGATGCATATTCTCCAACGCCGAAACTCCAGCCGAAATCGTTTTTCGATTTTTTTTTTTATATTCACATTTAATTTATATTACTTTTTTATACTCTCTACTGTGAGAGACTAAAAAAAAATATGTATTTTAACAGGATATTTTTGTAATAAAGATATTCCATTTATTTTTTGCTAAACTGCGTAGTCCATGTGTTGGATCTATAGTTAGCAGAGAGCGTTATGTTCCACCAGGAGTGTATCATTAGGATATTAAGACTGAATAGCAACTCTACAAAACATAATCTGTTAAAAAAATATACGAAGGTAGGAAATGTTTTTCTCCTGAAAATGTCTACCATTTAATCTATCCCCATCATTTCCTTGTGTGCAGACCATCCTCTGTATCATTTGATAACCCTTATTTTTATGACCATTCCTGGGTGCCTGGCCAAGCCACTTTGCTTCTGCCGCACATATTACTAAAAAAAATAGCACGTTATTTGTACGGACCATAATATTTAACACAATATCTCAGAGAATTTTCCAGATCCCATGATTCCATGATCCGTCTAGAGTTCTCAGTAGTTAAGGTTAATCCAAGGAATGATGATCAAGCCTGCTTCGAACTGCTTAATCTTGAACACAGACATTTCGGTATATTCAACAAACGCGTTCAATAAGTCTCTCTTAATGAAAACTTCTGTTTATGGCCTAATAGAAATATAAATAGAAATGTAAACACATTTCTATTTTTTTATATATATTATGCGACTCATTCTTGACAGCACTACGGATTCTCAGTTCTCTATTTGCAGTAATGTGCCATGATTTTTCTCTTAACGTTGTATAGTATTCTTCTTCTCTCTATCTCTTGATTTTTGTCTGGGATTATTTTATCCTATTGATATTATCATTGCAGATGATTCCACCCTCAACACTTCTCGTACATTTACCTTCCCTCATTTATGAGGTGGTTGGAATTAATTTTTCTTTTAACCTAGAGAACATATCATCGTTGGAGGTATTGCCTCCATGAAAATGTTGTCAAGTATTTCCCGTTCCAATACTGTTGTGATGATAAAACAACATAATATCTCAAAACTGTCCCCAATGTCAGTATTTTAATTACCACACTCTTATTCTAGAGGATCATGAAATTTACCTTCCCATATATAATTGATTATAAATATTAATTCTCATTGAAATAACACTCATTTCTTTGTCCCAGATAACCAAAGATAACATTGGTTTTAAATGTCCCAGTCTTTAAAAAAATCTTATGTTAGTAATGTTAATTTCTTCTCACAAACAAATTACAAAACTTAATATGTCAGACCTCCTATTTTCATCATAGTTTTTAATGGGAAAAAATTCATACAAATAAGTGCCCATGTTAATGAGTTGAATGCATATATAAGCAGGATATAGGTCATGTACTGATACATACTTTAAATTTATTTTCTTATCTAATCTCGACATCATTTATGCAATTATAGAGAAATCACCTGAACTTTACCCGCATTTAGGGCATGCATTGATTCACCCCTTCGTTTAATGGATGAGCTTGATTGCATTCGGAATTAAGCTAATTCGCTCATTACAGAATCTAATTATATCCAGTGAAGTTCACTGGGCGCAGTCAGCTATTCAGATAACGATTCTCAATTATCAGGTGTGATAGATTATTTGATTACAATCTAAGTCATTAATACCCAGGTCTGATGACAAAAATTTTAATGAGTTACTATAGTTAAGCATCTTTGCTCTTTGTTGGTCCGCAGGATAGGTCATGTGATTAGCTTATGAAAAATTTTTCTAATTAAGTACACTTCGCCACTTAACACAAGTGTCGCCTAGAATCATTAATATACTGTACCTATTTATCAGGGTTTCATAATTCTAAAGGCCGAAAAATTGTGATAACCTGCGAAAGTATTTAATTGGGGTTTTTATGGTTATGCCAGGGGAGGCTGTTTCAATTAACTTGTCTGTGTTGGGGTTCCTGAGTCCGGAGGTCCATTCCTGGCTTTCTACACAATTGCAAAACATACCAAAACTTAGGGCAATAGAATGTGCTGACATAAGGCTGGCTTTACTAATCGAAGCAACCAAATTTCCATTATCTGATACTTGAAACTATTGTGCCATAACTGCTAGCAAATATTTGAATAATAAGGGCTGTTGAGATTGCCCGATTATAAAGATGTGCACTTGCATGACTAGAGAGAATTTAAATGATTGCAAAAGAAGACAGCCGATAACTGGAAAACATTGGCAATAGACTGGTGGTAAACCAATCTATAAAATTGCACCTTGGGGAAATAAAGTATAAGAATATATCTTAGTTTTTTCAAATGTTCTTCGTTTCAGGAATCCCCACGTAGCCTTTGTTTTCATTGCATAAGAAAGGGATATTGTTATAACAAGCGTAATGCTTCTGTGCTGAAGATCTTAATCTATTTGTGACAGCAACGCAAACAATATTGATGATCCAGTGCTCAGGACGAAGTACGGTCAGGACAACCCGTGGGAATTAATTAGTTTCGTGCATGACTAATCTCCTATCGGCGTCCGGGTATCTGAGAGGATTCCTCAAAATAATCTCTATTTGATGACCCCTACCCGTCCTTTCGAATCAGATCTGAATATTATTTCTGTACCTCAAGTAAATTGTAGAGAAAATACTGACAACAAAATCAAATCAGTATTCGAGGCATGCCAATTAAATTAATAGGCTTTGAGTTACTTTACTCTATAGAGGATTGCAACGGCTTTCACGTTCTGATATAAACCCAACGTGGCCCCATCAACATACCGAGACTTATGTTAGTGCAATTTTGGAAAAGACTGCCAAACTGGATGATACAGTTTCAAGTGCTCATATATATATATATATATATATATATATATATATATATATATATATATATATATATATATATATATATATATATATATATATATATATATATATATATATATATATATATATATATATATATATATATATATATATATATATATATATATATATATATATATATATATATATATATATATATATATATATATATATATATATATAATTATATATATATATATATATATATATATATATATATATATATATATATATATATATATATATATATATATATATATATATATATATTATATATATATTTATAAATTTTTAGTAACATGCTAAAAATAAGGCACTAAATTTTATATAATTTTCCTACTTTTTCACGTAATACTCCTCCAGATAACGAAGGTATTATTTTCTATCTTTACCCATAAAATCATATAGAAAACTTTCTGGACAGAGTAATAAGCTAGCATTTTCCTCATTTTCCCAGTGTTGGGTTAAGGAAAGTCTCTTACAAAACTCATTGTTTTATTATAAAACTTCTTTCTCCCTCTCTCTCTCTCTCTCTCTCTCTCTCTCTCTCTCTCTCTCTCTCTCTCTCTCTCTCTCTCTCTCTCTCTCTCTCAGGATCTAAAATGGTATATACCTTTCGAAGCTCTCATCGCAGCATGTTGTTAAGTCTCAAGCAATCATAGGCAGAAGAAGAACGCTTCGCGCAAACACTTTCTCTCAAGAGATTCCTAAAACGTTTACAGGTTAAACATCAAGGAATCATTATGCTAAGAAGCAACGTCTTTCTCCCTGATTTTATGGGATAATGGTTCTTCAGGAGCGCCATCGATTTTCTGTTCCTTTCTTTTTAGGGAAAAGGTTTCGATGGCCTGGGTACGAAGTACCCGCTTTATTTTATCTTTTTATCCAGTTCATCGTTGAAAATTTATATTTATTGCAATGATATTTACTTCTATAGATGCATATGAAGTGTGTATGCGCTATTTATGAACTGTAATAGTTAGTCAGCAATGTACAAAATCATTTTAATATTTGGCAATGAGTGATTTTAACACGACTGAAATAATGTTACTCTAAAATGAAGTATTATTGTGAAAATATTTACTATGGGTCTGGTTTTCAATTTTTTGCTGTTCAAATTACATATCTTCTTGTGGAGAAAAAGTCATGTCCATATTCCACGTATTTGCCTTGCAAGTTCTCACAGGACTGAATGCCATTACTTTTAAAAATGAAACATTCATGTTAAAATAATAGATCTAGAAGTAAAAATAGAACAATTAGAAATAGTATATATATATATATATATATATATATATATATATATATATATATATATATATATATATATATATAGAGAGAGAGAGAGAGAGAGAGAGAGAGAGAGAGAGAGAGAGAGAGAGAGAGAGAGAGAGAGATACATTACTTTTCTCTTATAAAGTTGGTAGATTGAGATGATGCACTATTCAAGTCAAATTATAAAACTGTATTTTAAAAATAGAGCCCTAGTTTTTTCAGTGTTTGTGAGAAAATTGCTGTAATTTTCCAGAGACTTTTTATTTACTTATATGGTGGACATCAAGGTACTATAATGGTGAGCATTATGCGCATTGATTTATGAAACTCAATTTGTCCTCATAGAAAATAAAGTATAGACATGTTTCCTTTTTGATAAAACAACCATTAAGCAATTTTCACGAAAAGAGTTGGCAGGTGACTACCAATCAATCATTTCACATTTATAACTGAACCTACATGCCAATTCATCTCTATATTTGAAGTATCAATTTTGTGTTCATCAAAGGCTTTCCGTAGAGATATGACGCATTTGCATGCGTTCTGGCGCACAGGAAAATGTTGAAATGTATACATCATATTCATTCTGATAAATATTTCGCCAAAAATTTGTGTGGCCCGCTCCGTCAGAAAAATAATGTAGCCATGCACTGAATTTCGTACTATGAATTCTTGAATTTGAACATGTGATTTTTTTGATGGGCAAGTAATGTGTGGTACTTTGAGCAGGCTCTAATGCATATTTCTATTTTTATTATTTCTTTTCGACATCGTAGTCTCACATTCATTGTATTCCCCCACCTCTCCGTTCTCCCTCTCAGAAAACGTTTCCTCAGTCTTACTGTAAGAACATTGAAGGCCGAACATAGCTGTAGATTTACTTTTATTTGTCTAGTTTATTATTCATCTGAGAGAAAAACCAAGAACCAACTTATAATCTAACCATGGAATGGCTAATATTAAATTCATTATGCTGGGACAATCTTGTTTTCACTAACAAGAATAATAAAAAAAATCCACTTACAAAACAAATAAAAAATATAAGAAAATAAACATGAGCTCTTCCAAAGTAAGGTTAAACTTTTTCTCCCATCGGAGGAATTTCTGTGAATTTCATCTTTCCCACGGAATACAAAATATCATCCCCAGTGTTTAGGCTTTACAGCCTAAATTTCACAAAAATCAAATAAAAACCAACTATTTAGCTCATCCTGACTGTAGTCCGTTGCAATGTTTTTGTCTTGTGATCACTTCAAATTTCCGAAGACTATAATGTATTCGATGCATATATACTATTTATTGCATTTTTACCTTTTAACTAACCATTACTGCAGTGACCTCTTTATATACAAACCTTTGAATTGTCAAAGATGTCTACTAGTTCACCTAAAGAGAGATGTAGAGTAACATATGCAATATGGTTCAAAGTTTCGTAAGAATATTTTTTGACAGTATGGACTTCTTTTATTATATTTGTATGTTGTCTAAATACAGCTCACCAATATATATATATATATATATATATATATATATATATATATATATATATATATATATATATATATATATATATATATATATGTATGTGTGTGTGTATGTGTATTATAGTAAGATGTTTCTCCAAACAGTCCTCATGATCCTGTAACTAACATTATTTGGATTTTTATGAAATGCTGATCACAGGTAAATGTATTAATAGCGTATTTTTTTAATACAAATACAAACTGCCGGTATTTTATCTTACATGAGATTGTTAATGCATGTAATATAAAATATATATATATATATATATTTATATTATATATATATTATATAAATGTATATGTAATATAATATATATATGTATATATATATATATATATATATATATATATATATATATATATATATATATATATATATATATATATATATATATATTGCCTTCTTGCATTTTATATTACATGCATTAACAATCTCATATGAGGTAAAAGTACCTGTAGTTTGTATTTGTATTAAAAACACTATTAATTCATTTACATGTGATCAGCATTTCATAAAAATCCAAACAATGTTAGTTACAGGAACATGAGGACTGTTTGGAGAAACATCTCACTATAATACACACATACTATATAAATATATATATATATATATATATATATATATATATATATATATATATATATATATATAAATAAATATATATATATATATATATATATATATATATATATATATATATATGTAAATAAATATATATATATATATATATATATATATATATATATATATATATATATATATATGCAGCTGCATTCAGACACATACATAAATAAAAGAAGTCCATACTGCGAAAAAATACTCTTATGAAACTTGAACTATATTGCAGATGTTATTCTACTCTTTAGGTGAACTAGTAGACATCTTTGACAATGCAAAAGGCTTATATATATATATATATATATATATATATATATATATATATATATATATATATATATATATATATATATATATATATATATATATATATATATATATATATATTCAGAGAAAACGATGCTGCGTCTGTTGGCTATATTACCTACAAATATTTGGTTACTGAATTCGATTAATTGCTTTGATACTAAAAAATTTTTTCGATATTGCCGAGTGTGATAACAAAAATGGCCTCAGGTTTAACACAACGTCTATCTGTAAAACATTTTGATCCTAGATTATTCTGCCTAATAAAGCTTATTGTTTTTCCATATGCTCTTAGTCTCCATGTCAATGTAAATACATCGAAACTGTCCTCATAATACGACTGTTATAACTGAGAACTGTATGAACACTTTCGTTCCCGTTCATTCTCTCTTAAATTTATGATTTACATACGTATTTTTTCATCATTATTCTTTTGTTTTATTGTAATGACAGCCTACGCAAGTATATTAGAGGAACATCACTTAATTGCTTCCATAATTCAGATTTTTATTGTTTTACTGTTGTATCATTATCCTGTTATCGTTTTAAAATTCTTGTAGAAAATAGCCATTCAGGTAGGCATGCTAATTTCTCAGGCAAGTGACAATGTAACCAGATCTGTTGACGAAAGGTCCTGTTTAAACAGACAATAAAAAAGTTTGATAAAGCAAGAAAGAAATGACAGGTCGGGAATATGCAAGCTCCCGCAGGTGTACGTCTGCGTAGATTGTAATAAAAACTAAGTCGTCACTGAAACACGCACGGGGATATGTGGAGCAATATCAATTTCACGGCAACGGGGGAAAAAATGGGTTTTAAGAGTTAAAGGAAACAGCGGAACAGAAACCAAGGTTTTCACGGCCTTTATTGATGGCCCCACCGGTGAAGTCGACAGGTCCCTTTTTTTATAGCTTTTTAAAATTTTTTTTTTATTTTTTCACTCTTTCTGGATTGACGTCTGTCCCAAATTTCTAGCGATGCACCCTCGATCGCTGATGCGAAACAAAAGACTGAAACTTGATTCATCGGGCTTTTGTGACAGTTGTAAACTGCCGTAATTACCTTAACAGGTGAAGTGACAGACAAAATTAGTTACAAATCAATGAATATACCATTAACCTTTCATAGGCGGTTTTGTATGTCCTATTTATGCAGTTCCTTACATTTTAACTATTTGTATGTATATATATATATATATATATATATATATATATATATATATATATATATATATATATATATATATATATATATATATATATATATATATTTATATATTATATATATATATATATATGTATACACACACACACACACACATACACACACACACACACATATACACACACATATATATATATATATATATATATATATATATATATATATATAATGTTATGGACACGTATTATATTCAGATATAAATTTCTTATGACTTTTTACTAAGTACTGCCATACTGTTATCCAAAGTGATTTTCTATATTATATGAAGTTATTTAGAGGGAATTAATAGCCACATTTATTTTATTCAATAGACGTATAACTATGGTCAATGTCATTTTCAATACAAACGTACAATTCGAAATTGTCCTTCATTTAATGATACATCGAATAATTACATCACAGTGAACAAAAATAGTATTTAGAAACAACAACGATGACAAACACAGCCTCGTTCCCGTCTCTTTGCGTAGCTTAGCATAATATTTCACTTCACTGTTATGCAATATTATGACATTCACACGTGATCGTTATGGCTATTGTTATATAGAAATTAGTTCTATTTTTATTTAAAACGTCGAACCACCCACCGTTCCAGTGTGATTTTCACATTCCAGCTTAAAAGCGTGCAGTTCTGGAAAATTCCAAGAATGGACAACTCAAGACAGGGACGCGAGAGCGTGAAAGAGAGTCGGGGGAGGGAGGGGGGTAGAGGAAGAAAAGATGGGGATGGGAAATAGGGCGAAAGGAAGGTAAAGTACAGTAAAAGGTTTACAAGGTAAACGCTTGAATTTGAATTAGAGTTTAGCTCTACGGTCACCCTGTTCTGCATTGTTCTGCCACGTTGCTGAAGTTTCTCTTTATGTGAAGGGAAATTAGCACCGTTCGCTGTTCCAGGAATCACTACAAGCGATGGAACTGAAATGCTTTATGGTGTTTAGGAACCGGCTTAAAAACGAACACATGTGGTTATCTACTTATAATTCATCAATATTTATTGGTCCTTTATTATTTCCCTTCCAACTTTTTATTTAACCCCAAACAAACATACACATGTACATAGAGACTACCAGTTTTGTTATAAGATGAAACTACAAAGAATACTTTTGTATATTCATTTATATATTATTGTTATCACTGAACAATTCAGGGTCTAAATTAGCTATGCCTAACGGTTTTTTGCGATATTATAAACAAATAAATAAAAAAAATAAATATATGTGTATATATATATATATATATATATATATATATATATATATATATATATATATATATATATATATATATATATATATATATATATATATATATATATATATGCGTTTGTGAGTGTGCGTGTGTACATTTAAATATATACACACACCCGCGCTTGTGTGCGTGCATGTCTGTCCATATACCTTTCTTTTTCTATGAAATAACTCTCGCCAACTGATAACTATTTCTATATTTACAGTTGACATCTTGCAGGATTATTCGTCATTTTAATTTACAACGATTTCAAATAGCACTTACTTTCCAAAATAAGCCTTTTATTTGGAGTGAGTTGCATCACTACATAGGAATTTGCTTTCTGAGGAATTTCCGGTTGTTATTATCGTGAGTGATATGGGGATTAGATAAGACCGATGGACACTTATATCAATTGCCTGCAGTCATCGCCAGGCAACGGTCGTGGATGGTTTACTGACGAATATCTCACCTTCTTCATTATCATTGTTCATCTGAAGTTCAGTAAGTTTCTTGATGTAGTTTATTTTACGAGTGATTAGTGTGCTCTTATTAATGAGGCATTTTTTTCATTTTCGCTCTTAAATTAAACTGGAATATCTATAAACTCCTTGAAGTTCGTTATTCCATCATTGCGGTGTAGCAGTGAACTGTTGTTGACCCTCGACTGATAAACACTCAAGAAATTAAAAGAAATCAATCCGTTATGTTATCAGGTCTTACTTTATTATTATGGAGCAGATGCACACGAATTATAAAACAGTATAAGAATAGAATAATAATAATGAAATTAAGCTCGGCATTTATTTGGAAAGCTTCAGCAGTATTTCAAAATAACTGCTGATATTCTGGTTTATATTGTCTCATAATGTAAGTGATTATCTGTGAACATACTGTAAGTATAGCAGAGTCCACCCCAGCTTTGCAGATAAGCCCCGCCCAATGGACGCCAGTGATTGGCTAGTTCTCGATGGGGGAATGACGTCACGCTAGTTAGCAGTCCAAATGACTACCAGTACGGGTTTGACTCCGTTCGGTCATGTTGCGTTTCGTGCATGAATCATGATACCACAGATTTGAGTTCCCGGAATTGTGAAGTCTGCAACTGATATCTCCGATAAAAGATATATTAAGTTATATATCATTATGAAAGCCTGGGATCATTTTGTCTGTGCATTTTTTAATCATGCGCAGCCTGAATACACAAGCATCTTGCTTTTTTTCCCCCTTTTAAATTGGTGTTGGCCTACATAAGCGATGCCTCATAGATCATATTAATTGAAATGAAGCATAGGCTTACGCAGCCAGTTTCGTTATTAGGGTATTAATTCATCATAATCCTGCATGTCAAATGTTAATATTGAGAGATTAGGCCTACACGTCAATTTCTTATATTTTGTGGCAATGACAGGGCATGGGCCTACACGTCAGTTTCTGATTGCAAATAGTTTTCTACCCGTATCTGTTGGAAATATAGTAGTTTTTAATTATTATAGTAGTTTCAACTCCACGATATATAATGTATATGCATAAAGTGGAATGTATACGTATAACAAATTGCAAATATACATACATGCGTGGATGGCCATAGTAATTGGAAAGCCACTTATATCGCAGTAAATAAAAGGAAAACTTGTGGGAGCGTAACCGATGGCACACAGAGATCAATCATAGGACTGTCTCAGCCTTACACACAATCAAACTGCTCTCAATGAGCTATATTGAAAATATATTTACAAAAGGGATAACAAATTATATTACTGTGATGAGTAAAGATGGGAATGCTGTAGCATTTATATGAAAATGAGGGCTATGGTAGGAAGGCATCATAAGACAACTAACAAAAAAAAAATGCTAGCTGAAAAAGTTATGTATGAGATGATCCAAACCAGTCTGCGAGTAGCCAATGATTCATTTGCTTTTGGGGGCATTCTTGTAGATTACCCTGTTGGACAAAAGGATACTTAAGAGTCAGTCTATCTCTGTCTGCCTGTCTGTCTCTGCTGTTAGGAGAATATTCTAGCGTAGACTATAATTATTCGTAAAGATCTCGATTACTTTTAATTGAAACAAATGCCTAAATTTAGATTAACAAGAGTAGGCAGATAATTCTTTGCACCAGTAGTTTATGAATAGGTCTATGTTTATTCTGCAATGTTAGGTTACCATATGAACATTTTTCGAAGACGCTACAAGCACCATGACAGCAACAACAAAAACAAGAATAACCACAAGAACCACAATACAACGGCTGAATATAAGATGGTGTATAACCCAAACGTCATAAAGGCATCGGGCATTATGGGATTATGTCATTTTTTATGACCCTGTTATTTCGAAAGGAGACAATGTCCGTAAGAAAATTCTCAGCAAATCATGTCCAGTATGACCCGTATATGCCTGTGTTTAACTTCAAGTTAAACATGGGCATTTTCTGGTTTTGAAGAGTGCAGTCACTGCTTGTCATCCCTCTGAATGTGTAAACGACTGCAATGAAATCAATTTTGTGACTATTAAAATGTAGTAACATTTCCTGAAATCAATATGCAATACCAGTCTGCACAGCACTGAGAAAGTCTTTGTGTTTCAGTTTAGAATGGCGAAAACGCTTTGCAATATCAGACGTAATTATCATTGTCCAGTGATTCAAGTGCACTGATTCGAACACAGACATTCCCGGGGTCACCTCCGTATTCAGGTAAACCTCATTTACGAAACACAACACTCCAGCATCGCGCAGCACTTCTGATTTCGCTCATATTTTCCTGTTTTTTTACCATTTTTAGGGAGATGTGTATTATGATTTTATTGCAGGGATTAATATAAAGTTTCCTTTTGATAATCGGCAGAACGTGCTTTAATTAGGTAAAACAACAATTGCAAAATAAATGAAGATGAAAAGAAACAGATTAACCAACTTTTCGAAACCATTGCCAACCAATCAGCTTCAAGGAATGGTCGTGACGTAATCAGTGGGCGGGGCTTAGCTGCAAAGCGCGGTGGATTTTGCAACATATGTCGTGCTTATTCATAAAAAATGGCTTAATTTACATCAATATATAAAACTAATTTTAAAAAGTTTTAAAACCACCTTTTATTTCAAAATTCACCAAGAAGTATAAAACAAAACTTTCTGTGATCCACAATATTAATGGTTACTTAACCTCAATCATAAAAGCTCGGCGCGCATACTCATCTAACTTCCATACAATTCTGTACAGACATATTTAAATCGAGAAGTTTCCGAAAGCAAGATTTCACAGCCCGGATATGCGGGATTATATCTTGCTGTGTACTTAGCGATGATGTAAGTTGGTTAAGACCGGAAGAGTTCTGCGAAAGCAATGAAGGCGGTAAAGTGATTGTTATGAAAGACTTGCATGTAATTTGGTTCCATACTGGTAAGCTTACTCAAGAACCACTAAGAGTAGGCTATACACGTCATTGTTAGGTATTGCTTAACAATTCGCATTACTGACGAGAAATTTTGCGCCCATAAAGCTCCTTCTTTACCTATGTCTGTATATACACATTGCATCAATAAAGTACGTTTTCAATACAACACAGTACAATACATGTCTGTATATAATTGTATGCAAGTTAGGGTAAGCAGCCCACGATTTTACGTTTAGGCATAAGCAATCACAAACGTGGTGCATACCAGAGAGTTTTTTGAGGAAAGCAAGGAAAAGAATGCAAGATTAGGCCAATGGTTCCCCACGCTTTTATGTTTAGGCGTAAGTAACCATTAATATTGTGGGTCACAGAAAATTTTGTTTCATACTTTTTGGTGCATTTTGAAATGAAAGCGTGGTTTAAAATTTTTGTTAATTATGTTTATTTGTGATTTTTTTTCTTTTTAGTCTTTCGATAGTTGAATCAGTACTGCTACATCACCGAGTGACTGAACCGATTGCAGAGCTCCATCCTCGCTAGTTTCCACTGTCGTTCCGAAAGTATATGAATCTACGGTCCCGACACTGCACGTTTCACACCTATGAACGTATAAAATTGCAGTATTTATTTATTTTTTTTTTTTGTAAATTGCATTATCACCGACTTTGAACATGTACAGACAGGCAGACAAACAAACAGACAGGCAGAGAAGTCGAGTTAAATAAAAGCGTGTAAAAATGAAGTCGTCACTGGAGCGATATCAGTTTCATGGCAAGGGGAAAAAAGTAGGCTTTGGATTTAAACCGAAAGAGCGGAAGAGAAGCGTCACTCGAGATGTGATTGGTAAAAACGCCAAGGTTTTCACAGCCTTTATTGATGGCCCCACCGGAGAGGTAGACAGGTTCCTTTTTACTCTTTTTTTTTTTGTCCTTTTGACTTCTTCTAAATCGACGTGTGTCCCAAATTTCTAGCGATGTACCCTTGATCGCTGATGCGAAACAAAAGACTGAAACTTGATTTGTTGGGTTTTTGTGACAGTTGTAAACTGCCGTAATTACCTTAACAGGTGAAGTGACAGACAAAATTAGCTACAAATCAGTGAATGTACCGTTAACCTTTCATCGGCGAGGTTTGTATTTCCTATACATGCAGTTCCTTACATTTTAACTATCTCGTATATGTGTGTGTGTATATATATATATATATATATATATATATATATATATATATATATATATATATATATATATATATATATATATATATATATATATATATGTGTGTATATATGTGTGTGTGTGTGTGTGTGTGTGTGTGTGTGTGTGTGTGTGTGTGTAATATATGCTGTTTTCCAAAATTATTTTCTATATTGTATGCAGTAATTAGAGGGCATTAAAACCCACATTTATTTTATTCAATAGACGTATAACTATTGCCAAAGTCATTTTCAATACAAACGTACAATTCGAAATTGTTTTTCATTTAGTGATACATCGAATAATTGATACATCACAGTGAACAAAAACATTATTCAGAAACAACAGCGTTAAAAAACGCAGCCGCGTTCTCGTCTCTTTGCGTAGCTTAACGTAATATTTAACTTCATTGTTATGCAATATTTTGACATTCAAACGTGATTATTATGGCTCTTGTTAAATAGAAATTACTTCTATTTTTATTGAAAGGCTTTCCCGTTAATTAGGGTTAGTGGAATGATAGATATTCTTCATTTATGAGCGTTCAGCACAAGGAGTTGAAGCTGTAGTGCTTTCTCTCGATTCCAACCTCCTGAATTCCTTGTCTCTAAAGATTAGTATCGTCTTTTGTCATTTTATCTCTGGGATTTTCTTCTATCGTTTCCTTTGTTGTGTTGATAACATTGGTTTATTGTGGTTCGTAAATAGATTCCGTGAACTTTATAAATCAGTTTCATTCTCGCTTCGTTCGAAAGAACATTTTCCTATGTCATTTATCTCAGGATCGTGTATTATTATCTCAGTTTTAAAATAATAATAATAATAATGATAATAAATAATAATAATAATAATAATAATAATAATAATAATAATAATAATAATAATAATAATAATAATAATAATAATAAAATAAATTACTTTCCGTGGTAATGTTCATGCAGGCATCCCTGTAGGTCTGAGTCAGCTGAAAACCAAAACTGTGTCCAGCGTTGTCAGCATCTTTGAGTTTTTTTGTACTGATAATATAAGTGGATTCAAACAAGAGTTTCCTGTGTCGTTACGAAGTCCTCTTTAACGAAGTAGTGGTTTTAGGCAATGCTGTTATGACATTAAAAGACCACACGGTATTGTTACGTCTAAACTAATCTAAACAATCAACGGCTTGCAGTGGTAATGCTTATTCTGGAATTAGTGAATGATTTAAAAGAAACTGGTAAACTAAGTCTTGTAAGATTGTTATTCATAGGTAAATATTAAACATGTTATTTTAACAAACATCACTAGTAATGATGACGTGTCTCTCTGCTTTGAAACAGTTGAACACTTTTTCCACTCAGTTTTTTTTTTAACTTGTACATCCAAATCCAGGAAGATTTTAAGAGCGAAAAAAATTCGGAATGCCATACAACCAGCATCCTTCCGCTTACCGCACCAACGAGAAACTCGTTAGAGCATTTAGTTAGAGAGAGAGAGAGAGAGAGAGAGAGAGAGAGAGAGAGAGAGAGAGAGAGAGAGAGAAAATTACACAAACACACCTAATATATATCTATATATATATATATATATATATATATATATATATATATATATATATATATATATATATATATATATATATATATATATATATATGTGTGTGTGTGTGTGTGTGTGTGTGTGTGTGTGTGTGTGTGTGTGTGTGTGTGTGTGTGTGTGAATGTCTTTTACTGTGATACAACAGTATAATATGAAGATAAAAAGACCCCTAAAACACTGTGTGAACGTTGCAACCATATATTTCGAGCACTTCCTTCTGTGTCCCTGTTCACTGGTAAAATATGGACAGATGATAGATACAAGGGTATTTATACTGAGGATTAAGCCGTCGACAGGTTAATCCTCAGGCCTCTTCTTAAGAAGGTGTTTCAGAAAATACGACCACCAGACGCATCGCCAGAAGGGAGCTAACGAAGCCAAAATTCACAAGGGAATGAATACCTTAACTTCCATTCTTCCTGGATCAATGGCCACCTGCATGCCAATGAGACTTACTGCCACACCTACATATGTATAGTATATATATCCTTATATCCATCATCTGTCTATATTATGCCAGTGAACAGGGGCACAGAAGGAGGTGCACGAAATATATGGTTGCAACGTTCATAGTGTTTTATGGACCTTTTTGTCTTCATATATATAAATATATATATATATATATATATATATATATATATATATATATATATATATATATATATATACATAATATATATATATATGTATATATATATACATATATATATATATATATATATATATATATATATATATATATATATATATGTGTGTGTGTGTGTGTGTGTGTGTGTGTGTGTGTGTGTGTGTGTGTGTGTGTGTGTGTGTGTGTAGTCAGATACTCCTCAATATGTATAGCATTCTTATTCCTGCAACTAACCTTGTTTGAATAATTATGAATTGCCGATCATATGTAAATAAACTACATTCTTATGCTTTTATCCTGTATAAGAATGGTAATGCAACAGTATAATATAAGATTAAATATATATATGTATATATATATTTAATATATATATATATATATATATATATATATATATATATATATATATATATATATATATATATATATATATATATATATATATTAAGATTAGTCGATGCTGTACCTGCTGACCTTATTTCCTACTGTTGTATGGTTAGAAGAATAAATTAATTCCTTTGATATTAAAAAATTTCATCGCTATGGAGAATTTGATGACGGAAATGGCGTAAAGTTCAACAAATCGTCGTCTCATTTTACAGTATTTTGACCCTATTTTATTACACCTGATAAATCCTCTTGTTTGTCTCTTTGCCGTTGATCTTCTTGGTAATGTCTTCGTAATATTTCGTAGCTGAGAAATAAATAAACACTTCCTAATTTTTCTTTTTTTAGTAAATTTATGGTTTACATTTATATGTTTTTACGATTTTTCCTTTGTTTTATTTGTAATGAAATCCCAAGTCAGTATGTTAGAGGAATATCGCTTTATTGCCTACATAATTCAAAATTCACTTGTCGTCTGTTTTATGGTTTTATTATTATACTGTTATTTGAATAGTTTTTTAAATACTTTTATCAAATTGCCATCTTGTTAGGCAAGCTAATTTCTCAATTACGTGACAATATAACCAGCAAAAAAGTATACCTTAGTTTAACCAGACCACTGAGCTGATTAACAGCTCTCCTAGGGTTGGCCCGAAGAATTAGACTTATTTTACGTGGATATGAACCTACTGGTTACCTTGCAACGGGTCAACAAAATGCAACCTTGCAAGAGACGACAAAATAATTACATAATACAAGAAAGAGATGACAAGTCGGGAATATGCTCGCTCCCTTAGGTATATTGGTATATTGTAATAAAAATGAAGTCGTCACTGGTATACGTATGGGAATATATGGAGCTATATTCATTTCCTGGCAAGAGGTGAGAAAAGTAGGCTTTTGGATTTAAACCGAAAGAGTGAAACAGAAGCATCACTCGAGTTTCGAGTGGTAAAAACGCCAAGGTTTTCACGGCCTTTATTGATGGCCCCACCGGAGAGGTCGACAGGTTCCATTTTACTTTTTTTTTTTTTTTACTTTTTCTAAATTGACGTCTGTCCCCAATTTCTGGCGATATACTCTCGATCGCTGATGCGAAACCAAATACTAAAACTTGATTCATCGGCTGCGTTTTATTTGAAATATATTCGCTCATACTTTCCCAACCCCTTACTGGCTGTCTGAGGTAATTGGGATACCTTTAGTCATTCTACCTTTTCTTAAATAGAAACAATGTTCTCTTCTTATCATTGTGTTTGCCATGGTTTTTAATCTGTGCTGCAGTTCCTAACCAAACTTGAGTTGACTCGCCAAATCCATTGTTAGGTAAAATAGAATGGTTCGATCGTCACAACTATTATTTCAAATAAAAAGGGAGAAATACTATTGTAACTTTCCCTGAGAGTAATATTGCGAAGCAAAATTTCTAGTACAGTATTTGGAAGTATTTCTCTGGATGGAGGAGGAAAACACAACTTCATCCTTACCTGTGAATTATTCATTTTGTTCCCTCCACCTTTTTCCCAGGTATGGAAGTCCTCTGCAATGTCTGCATTAACTTTGTGTTTTATAGAAGATTTTACGCGTCACGATAACAGTAATTTTATTTATTCCATTATGCTCAGAAGGTATAAGGAGAGGAGAGAATTGTCTTTTTCTCAGCATAAGAGTAATATATAAAGAGTAATATTTTTTTTTCTACTGAGTCAAACAGATATCTTTTCATATTATTCATTTGCTTTAAAGTGTTACATCTATACAACACAAACAACAACAACAACAACAACAACAACAACAATAATAATAATAATAATAATAATAATAATAATAATAATAATAATAATAATAATAATAATAATAATAATAATAATAATAGTAACCTTTAACCTTTTCATATGAACACTACTAGATGAGTAACTATAACAAAGATCTCTGCGAACTCAGTTGAGCTTTTTATAAAACATTTAATAATGTTTTTTCCCCACATTGTACTCGTACATAAACACGTAGTTTTTTTAATATGGTATGACTTAGAACTATCTTTTCTGTGAATCATATTTCGTTGTAGAATTTTAAATTTGATGAGAAAAAAAATTTTTTTTTGCTTAACAATGAAAAAAGTCAGTACTCTTTCTTGACTTTGATCTTTCTTTTTTCATCCCCACCTCTCTCTCTCTCTCTCTCTCTCTCTCTCTCTCTCTCTCTCTCTCTCTCTCTCTCTCTCTCTCTCTCTCTCTCGTGAACCCGGATATTGACGTAACACAGGGGAATTAAACTAAAGATTTTTATTGGGCTATCAAGATGCAAGGCAGTGATATTGGGTCATACATTAACATTGATAATGGGTTTCCTATCATACATAAGTATCTTTCTGAGGAGAAACTCCTGGTTATGAGTCTTCGAGTGATAGACGATGCATTTTTCAGGCACAGGGCCATTTGTCTGAAAGCTTCTTACAATCTTATAGGATCGCGAGTCAGTGCTGTAACGGTAATATTGATTTTTTCGAAAAAATATTAAAAGTCATCGGATTGACCTTATTTACACCATTTATGTTTAAATTAATGCGAAAGTAATAAAAAAGACATTTTTGCCTATAAAACAGTTTCAGGAGTTTCGAAAATACTTAAAGAGATATCATCAGTTGTTCGAAAAAGTAGTTAAAAGTTTGAATATAGTGTGATGTGAATATTACCGACATTCACATCATAATATATTCAAATTTTAACTACTTTTTTGAACAACTGATGATATCTCTTAAGTGTTTTCGAAACTTCTGAAACTGTTAAATATTGCGTATAAGTTC